>NC_083772.1:20222762-20522762 GCF_963514075.1 Conger conger
CACATCCTGTAGCTTTACACACACAGAGACACACAGTACACACCGCCTGTAGCTTTACACACACAGACACACAGTACACACCTCCTGTAGTTTTACACACACAGAGACACACAGTACACACCTCCTGTAGCTTTACACACAGACACACAGTACACACCTCCTGTAGCTTTACATAGAGACAGACTGTAGACACAGGATCTAATGCATGGTGTAGCCCCACCCTTCATGTTTGAACACCAGGGAGGGTGGTGCAGCTGTTCAGCAGGTAGCCTACCAGCCTAGAGCTTTCATTGTTCCCAAAAAAAAATACCCAAAAAAAAAAAACACCAACTGCAAATCGTATGCAAAAGCATCTTTTTTTTTCCCCCTTAAAGGGTCATTTCAAACTAAAAGGTACAAAATGTAAAGTATGGAAGCAAAGGAATCCTCGTACTAGCACAGACGATACCAACCCCTCCACCCAACCCCTGATCATGCGGAGTGAAACCGCGTTCGAAACCTGACCAGGCCCAGTAAAAACGCGGTTGAAACTCTAAGTTTAAAGAAGTGAAACTCTGTGAGAAACGCTTCTTCAGGCAGTGCAGGTGTGTGTCCCTGACACCAGCTGCGTTTTGATGTTCCAGGAATTCAGCAAAGGGAACGCCGGATAAGGTGCCGGACTTTCATCGCTCAGGTCCAACTGACATACTGCACGTGTGACCTTTTGTCCAGTGGCCCCTGTGTTAGCAGGTCCCTGACAGCCCCACCCCGACCCCCCGCCCAGCTGTCCACCCCGCCTGTGATCCCCTGAAAGACGCTTGTAATCAGCAGTTAATCTGCCCAGAACAGACTCATTAGCACAGCTACCACAGGCCTATGGAAAACAGAGAAACCACACACACAGACACATCTACATAAGGACACAGACAGAGGCACACACACACAGGAAAGTGACAGGAACACACACACAGGAGAAGGAGTGTGCCTGCATGAGTGGTGGCTGAATGACAGTGAGACAGACAGACAGAACACACCTGTATGCAGGTGTACCCCAGAGAAGAGCGCGTAAATGAAATGAAAGCAGCGATATCACAGGTCTAAACGAGCCCTGCCTCGCAGGTCGACTCACACACAGGTTCTGAGGCTCTGTTCCTGTCGTCCTCCGCGCGCGGGCCTTTCAGACACAACCGCAGGAAAGGTCCTGAGCTCCCGCAGCTCAATGGACCAACGAGAAAGAAAATATCAAAGTGCTTAGAAATTGAGCTCTCTCTCCCTCCACTTCACCCTTTCCCAGAAGCACAGGGCCTCTTGAAGTTTGTGTTATTACAATTTTATTTTTCTTCCACTGAATGTTTGATAAGGTCTTCATTCACAGCGCTCTGAGTGAAGACAGACTGGTGTGGGCAGTAGTCTCCTGCGAGCGTCGAACCCCGGACGACACTCAACATGAAGAGGCCTCCAGCACCTGCACACATCCAGGCTTTTAGCGTGGTCAGCTCCTGCAGGAGAGACACAGGGCTCGTTCCAAATGCTTATTTCACCGGCCTTTCCTTTTCTTTGCTCCCGACCTGGAAATTGATCAAGGTCCGCCATCTTTAAGGACATTCAAAGCAGTTAAATTTTCCTTCTCGGAGCTAGAAGTGCAAGTTAGGAACTGCTGAACTTTCCTTTGAGCATGGAAACATGAGCGCATCCTACGCGAAAGTATTTTTCTCAGAAAGCCTGACTTGTAAATTATCACCCTGTGGATCCACCTCTCCCCATCTACCACGTCTGTAACTGATATTTGAAAGAGCAAGGACATTCCCACATCTTCACTTATTTTTCTCACCTCTTTTTCTAGCCTCTCCTGATGGGAAGAGTTAGGAGCAAGAAAAAGAGAAAATAAAATTAAAAAAGAGGTGAGAAATAAGCTGAATGAGTGGAATGAGCCTACTGCCTCCAGAGCATGGCCCCAGGGCTATGTGTACAAGGCCTCCGTGCAACCAGCCAGGCTTATTTCAGGTCATATTCAAATCCAAATCCATTTTCCTGGATCACGGCCAGGCTGCGCTGTGCCAGCCAGGTGGTCTGGGCCACGACCGTTTGATTGGGTGACGGGCGTTTGAATTGTACCGGTCTTTTAACGGGACCCTTTGCGCGATGTGAATCATGATGATAGTTTCTATCGCTTAGGTAAGTGGAGATGAGCGGTATTTCCACACCTACACCTGAAGCCTCGGGTGACCTTAGGAGCCCGCCTCCGGCATGTCAATAAAAAATAAAAATAAAAACAACAACATGGAGGAGACTGGCTTATCTTCAGTATATCTTCATATTTCTAGTAATATGAAGAAAGTATGGTTGGCAGGCTCCCGATTTGCAATGCTTCAAAGTTGACCGAGCGAGAGCCAGGCAACAGCAGGGACCCACTGGAACACTGTGACATCTGGCACGTATTCCACAGTCAGACAATATTCATACCAGCTTTTCAAGCTCCTATGATGAAAGAATAGCAATTCAATGCAGGCTCTACATCATGGGAACTTGCTTGGGGGGGGGGGGGGGGGGGGGGGGGGGGCAGTGAATAATTGACCACAGTTACACCCAGGATCTAAGGCATGCTGGAAACCTTATTTCCCCAAAGAACCCCGGTCAGACAAGGCAACTGCAGTAGGCCTGATCCGGCGGCATAATTAGCGATTAGCGCAAGTCATTTGAATGAGTAATAGGGTGCAATTAATTAAGGCTTAGAGTTAATAAATTGAAGGCACACATTTTGAAATTAGGGCTTCCAATTAGTGAATGGAGGCTATGAGTTATCAAATTGAGGGTTCTTGACAGTAATAAGAGTGCAGAAATTAGAGGGGCGAACATCATCCTTTCTGGGGTTCAACGGTCATCCGCTGGCAGAGATAAGGTGGTTGGGAAATGGCCACCTGCAGTACATTTTTTCTCCGTCACAGTCGCAGAAGGCCAAACCTCCCTTATCTTGCTTACACCGCGATGGAAACTCGGCTCAAAATTTGATCTGAGCCTGGCACCGGTCCAGATGGCATGAGTCGATGCGCGCTGCAAAACAGTGGCTGCACATCCGACCATAACGGACGCTTGCGCCACAACTAACTCCTGCCTCAAATTAGGGGAGAGCTTACGCTACACAAGCATAATAAATAGAAAACGAAACGCTGCACTTTCGTCCAGGTGTTCGCCGATTTAAATACAGTATGGGGAGATAAATTAGCACAACGTCTGCTGCTAGAAACCTGGAGTGCATAATTACAGAATGCGTAATTACCGTTTTCACGGTAAGGTGGCCTGGTGATAACGTGTACAAAGCGAATGGCAAATTAAAGAATAATCAGTGCTCTATGTTGTTTAAAAGCAAAGTAAACTAATCCAAACCACACGCACAATCTGGCACTCTTGCATAGTTTTGATCAAGGGTGTCATAATCCGCAACAAAACCCCACAGTATATTCAAACAAACGTACCAATTATGACCTTTGAATCTTTTTTGAAACATTTTTGAAGTGCCAAACATACAGATCAGTGATTCCCTGATGTGGGGCCCCCAGGGTTGATGTGAAAGAACGACAAATACCTTTGTACTTCTAAAATGGGAGAAATTAACCAAGTTAAATGTAGCCCGTGTACAACAGAGAAAATGTAACGGTCAACATGCATACGATCCAAAAGATAACTGTCCCTATATCATCTTTTCAACCCAGGGTGAAACACCGAAATGTTAAATCAGGATAAGAGACGTGTCACTAATGTGGGGAGGAAGAGACGAATTTCGTTCGAAAGGGGAGTTTCATGAATCGCCCACAAGGGAGTGTAATGTTTTGGGGACACGTCAGGATGATGAGGACTGGTATCTTGCATTTTGCGCTTTCGTGAGGTATAAAAAGTTGAAAGGTTGCACGACTACACAAATCGACATGCGTAAAAAAGGATGTATGCATGCATTAGTTCTGTCTGCTTAGTCCCATGACATTTCTGTTTGCCACTTGTGCTGTAATGCAAATGTGCAAATAGCATGTAGTTTCATTTGTTTTCTTAAACAATGTATCCACTGGTCCAGTATCTATTTAAAATACAATTTTGTGGCACACAATTAGCTATACTACACACCTACTTGATTTAACAGTTGCAAATGCATTTAGCCAACCAGCCACCTTGTCCACGTTAATCTACCTGATATTAGCAAAGTAGCCAATACGTTTCGAGATGTGGTAACGTAATGCAAGCTTGATAAATTCGTTTGCGTTCTACTTTATAAAGGTTACTAGCCAATGGCATATGTGTATTGAGAAAACACTGTTGGCTAACGTTACACCACTGTGAACAACAGACATTTCAATAAGATTGCAGGGTAGCTATCTTTACCTAATCCGACTGTGGCTTATTAGCCAGCTAGCTAGATCATATTCAGTAGAGGGTAGTTAACGTTGCTAGCTAGCTAACTAGCGCTAGCTTACATGGACATCACTGTCTAAACAGCAGTTTATGTGCATAACGAGGTCGCTCCTTAGCTAGATTGCTGACTACAACAGATGATAGCGGGCATGTTATTTACACAGTAGCCAATGTTTGCTTAGTAGGTACTCAACGGCTTTAAAACTAGGCCCGTTATGAAACAAGAACAGAGCAATGAAGATAGCCACAAGCAGGGGATCAAGTTTACGTGCACACTAGCTGGCTAGCTAGCTAGTATAGGGTTTCGAAAGAGAACACGATTGGTTTACCAAGCGCTAGCCTACATGCCAATAATATAGGCCACCTCTAGCTTTTTGCTGTATTGACAGCAATTGTATGTCTACTCACCACGGTTGCGGCCGGTTCGTAGACCCGCTGCTATGCTCTTTTCTCCAAGACGGTGTTGCTAGCTTGAGGCTAAGGTTAGCTGGGTAAATTCTGCGGGAAGATATCTTCACTTGCAATTGTGTTGGTCAACCAGACTCAGTCTCAACTTTATAAAAGGCGAGACTAGCGCCTGACTTATGCTGATGTCAATATGTTTTGCTAACTCGCTGTTATCGTTATGTAAAAACGACGAGGAAAATGCACAACGTTGCTGGCTGCTCTTAGCTACCGCTGTCGCTGTCTCCCGCAACCCCACTCTATCCACGTATGACTGTGGTCCCTTTAACAGTACGGAAATCTGCCATCATCTTCCGTGTGTACACAATGCCCTATGCGCATGTGTAAAGAGGCTATCTAAAAGTTAGAAACGGTTTAACACACTATTTTAATCATTTATAGAAGATCACCTTGCCCGTATCTATACATTTAATGCGGTAAATTAAGTGTTAGTTGGGTCGAGTTCAGAATTTTAAGCGAGACGTATTAGGACAGCGTAGTGTGCTTTGCAGAATCTCTCCCAGGAGATGGCGTCATCATCGAATCAATGGTTGGTGTATTTTATATTTTGCATGAATGATGCAAACAAGCGGCTGATGTTAAAAGGGTTTCCACTACTCAAAAACTGACTGCCATTCTTTCATTTGCAAAATGGGATCCCACAAATGTTTTTTCCCTACAACTGATTTCACTACAAAATGTAACATTAAGATGTATGCTTCACTGAGCACTGAGGCTTATCAGCGAGCCCGTGGATTTAAGTCATTAGGCTAGTTTAAAAACCTGCTAATTCAGTCGTGCAGTGGATTTGAGGTGGGCAGTAGCGACACCTAGCGGTGGATAAGTGTAATAACTCTGAGGCTGAACCATGCTATGTTTTGAAACAGCTGGTAGCTGGTGATTTCAAGCTGGCCGCAGCTGGATTTTACGCCAGGGCAGGCTTAGGGCGGACTCCTCTATTGCTCAACAGCAGACAGTTCACAGATCCCATGTGAAGGGCCTGAGATGTAAGACTCCTGCCCAGGGCAACCAAGCTGTGTTTCCTGGTCCTGTCTGAAAGGGGGATGATAAAAGGGGCAGTCACACATTTGGGGGGTGGAAAGATATCCCTGTGCATCCCTTCCTGGTCTGAAGCTCATTTTGCTAGATCATCCAGTCCACAAGGTATAAGTCTAATTTGAATCATAATATGTAGTCTGTGCTGACAATTTTACTCAAATTTGGCTTCCCTTTTGTAAAATCAGGTATTCTAGTTTTTTTAATACATACTGTATATGCTGTACAATTTAGTGACTGGACAGGAACACACAAACACACACACAGGAAAAGAATGTGCACCACAAGTTTCCTTTTCTGTTTGCACAATGCTGACTAGCCTTGTTCAAGCTAAACACTGTTTACCAAACATGTTAATAATTTACTCAGTTTCCAGAAAATCGACAAAGCAGTATTTATTCAAAAATCAACTGGAAACTACATGAGGAAATAGCACCCATAAACTGTTGACTATACATACTGTACACAGGGGTGGTGTAATGGTGGTGGGGTAGGGGGTTAGGACAATTCTAAGGGCCCTGACTGTCTGACTGGCCCACAAAAACTATTAGAGCATTATTAGAGATTTTCTGGGGTTAGTTATAATTATGAGTTATTTATAATCCATTCTGATGAATGTTTTCCCATCACTGTTCAAGGACTGTGGCGGCACGGATGGTGCAGTGGGTAGCACTGCCGCCTCACAGCAAGGAGGTCCTGGGTTTGAATCCCCGTCGGGCGGGGCCTCTCTGTGCGGAGTTTGCATGTTCTCCCCGTGTCTGTGTGGGTTTCCTCCGGGTACTCTGGTTTCCTCCCACAGTGCAAAGACATGCACGTTAGGCTGATTGGAGAGTCTAAATTTCCCGTAGGTATGAGTGTGTGAGTGAATGGTGTGTGTGTCCTGCGATAGACTGGCGACCTGTCCAGGGTGTATTCCTGCCTTTCGCCCAATGTATGCTGGGATAGGCTCCAGCGACCCTGATCAGGATAAGCGGGTTCAGATAATGGATGGATGGATGGATGTTCAAGGACTACTAGATTCATGTCTTGTATCACTCAGATTATTGTATCTGAATGATACAATGTATTACTTGAAATCTATGAACATGTTGGTAATGTTTAGCCAGTTTGTAAAGCATATGAAATTATGCCATTATAGTGAAATTGTATTTCCTCATTTCAATTCACTATGCCAGCTACAACAAAGTGCAGTCAATATTGTGCTCAATGGAGAGGAAACAGCCAATGTAGGTCCTACATTTGCAGTGTTATTCCTTTGTTAATATATATATATATATATATATATATATATATATATATATATATATATATATATATATATATATATATATATATATATATTTGTTTTACAAAGAGCTATATTCTATTGTTATGCTTTTATATACATATGCAGCTGGATTTTAAGTCAGGGCAGTCTTAAGGTGGACTCCTCTATTGCCAAATAGACCCTATTGAAATAGACAACATTGAACCAACATTGAACCAAAAAAACTAAATGTATAAAATGTATAAATAAAATAAAAAAAGGAACTTAATATTATCAAAACTGCCTGTAAGTCACCTAAAACATGATTGATTAAAAAAATAATATTACCCTGCATTGCCAATCAATATACATATACACATGATCTGTATTCACTGTGCTTGTTTCCCATAACAGGAAGCAGTAGGTCACACCAATAAATGAAGTCCATGGCAAAACGTAAACTGACATTCTAATTTGTGCAAGGTAATGGATTCATGGAAGCAATTAATTTATTTCAGGAAGTATTAAGGATATGGATCAGTTGATTAGTATATTCAGAATGCAATGGATGAGATTGTGAATATATTGTCAAAACAGGCCTTTTACCATAGTCTTTACTGGAGTTATGTCTTTGAAACTCTATACATGGAGAGTGCCTTTGGCATTCAAACAATTGACCCTCTACCCTGAAGAAGATCAAACTTAACTATGCCTAGTCTCCCTTCCTGAGCATCCATAAGCCTGGGGAAAAAAAGCAGAGACTGAGTACATTCTACATCCGCAGACACTCAGCCTTTAGATCGTAGTGGTTTTTCTGTTCAAACTCTGACAGAGGTGAATGTGGGACATGAAAAGGAGAAGGTGTCTCAACAAATGTTATCTTGTGCATCTGACATGGGTTGTCTTTGACTTCTGCATGGCCTGCATGCAGTGTTCAGTAAGTGGTCGAATGAGGCATTTGGATCTTTAGTTTCTGAAGCTCTGAGGTGGCAACATTCCCCATACATATGGTCTTATCCCAGAGTTGAGGCACAGCTTTCCTCTTTGTGTGGAAGAACTTCCAAAAGTTCTCCCCCCTCCCCCAGCTGGAAAGAGAAGAGGGGTTGAGGCAACACAGCCAGGCACCATGCGTCTTCGGTGGCCTTGCCCATGGTCTGTGCTCGGTGACAGGGGCCTGCACAGCTGCTCACACTGGCCTGCCTCTCAGCCTCCAGGAAGTGGATCATTTGGTGGGGCAGGAAGTAGAGGGGGGAAATGGCTGAGGAGCATGACCCACCCGGGCCCAGGACTTCCTGTAGCGGGTCCTTTTGTCCTCCTTCACCTCACAAAGCCCCAGCAGGCCGAGAAGACAGTGAGAAGACCTTGCAGAAGCTGACAGGAGGCCCTGAAGAGGCAATGCAAGGACACAGCACCCCCTACCAGGCCAGGGGGTGTAAATGACCAGGTCGCAGCTGGATAAAGACCCTAATCTTGACCCTGTCGAAAGAACAGTTGCACATAACGTTCGCGTGATACCTGCCACAGCCAGGAAAGGTTCATCTTAACTCCTGCCAAAAGGAGATATGCTGACATGCTGAACTGACGAGGTGAGTCTAGATAAAGTTTTGGACCCAGGTCCACCTATTTAAAATACTTTAACCCTTCAGACACTGCTAATATTGTTTAAAGAATCATCTACATTTGACCAAAATGCATTTATTGCAGGGGTTTTCAAACTTTTCTGAACCAGGCTCAAAGGTAACTAGGGGACACCCACCATAAGTTAAAAGGGTTACATTTAAAAATAGGTTTTATATTTCAGCAAATCTATAGTCATCAACTGACTTCTGCAGTACCTTCACTGTTGAAAGGTGCACTGTTGCCGAGGGCATAAGACAATAACTGATATTATATTTGAATGTTATTTTATGTTATTTTAGCGCCTAGCATAAAATTAGCCAAACATACATCAGGAAAGTAGCATTTTTTAAAATCTTATTGATATATTAGGAATTCAAGTCTGTTAATTACATCAAACCAAGAAGGTAGGCTACATGACTAGCCGTGGGCGCACTTTAAACCGCTTAGCTAACATGATAGTTTGGCCTCTACAATCTGTCGACCACTATCTCACACACACAGGCTTAACGGAACGAAAACGAAAATGGCATTATCGTACAGCTGAATCCATTGACTCGACTATCTCCTCTGATGCCTGGACAGTCAGGAACACGGTTGAAATGAAAAGCCATCGGGGGCTCGTATGAAAACATTTGTGTCGTAATTGCAGCCAGCAATCAGCGTTTCAGAGATTACGGGTATAATTTCAGTAAACAATGCAAGACGTAAAGCTCCGTCAATGCCGGGAAGTTGACGACTAGCAACCATAACTGCACATGGTAAAATATGTTTTCCTGTCTTCTCTATAGTATCACTACGATTCACTATTTGCCTTTCCAGTTCGCTAAAAAAGCTTTAGAAACTACTTTTATTACGTGATGCGCCTTGTTACAGTTGCGTATGGATCACAGACAATTGCTTTGTCCCTTGGCATCCCAACATTCCTGTTAAAGGGCTGTGCCGTATGTTGGTTAGCCATTTTGCCCGATGATGAGTTTTAGTAGCCAAGCAGCTGTAGTTTACAAGAAGAAATAACGATCTGAGAAGTTACGATCCGCTATGTTGTTGCAATAGTGGACCTAAAGGTATTAAATAGAATTATATGTCACCAATGGTTGGCGTCTATTGGGCTTCGTATTTGAGTTTTTGCTGTCATTTCAATGGGCACACAATTGCTAACTCCACATACACTATACACCGGTAGTAGAATAGGATGTGTTTACGAATGGCTTGTTCTACATCAAGGGTCAGTTTATGCCATGTATTTAAATGTCGTAAGGCGTTGCCAACTTGCTATTAATGTGTAGATTACTAGCTACTTAAATACTCGGTGCTTTACTAGTGTCTGTTGCTAACTTGAGCATGCTGTTGCCGTAGCCGATTCAGACTTTGAAACCGGGGATATCAACCAAGAACATAACAAATACCATCGGCATGCAAACACCCAAGCGACACTTGAAATACTAAAATAAGTTTTTGCTGAAAATGAATTCAGAAGACTATCGCGCTTGAAAGATCAAATGCAGACTGACATCCGTTCAGAAATAGCCTTGCCTGACCCCAGATTGTGGTCGAGAGTGGACAGTTTTGCAAGCACGCATTTTGCTGCATTCATTGACTCTGAAAAAGCTTGCGATTCCGTTGATAGAGAAGAGGAAAGAATTAAAGTCGACACATCGTGACACCATGACACCATGACAGACAAGGTAACCCGCTTCACCCAGGACACGTCCAAACCCGAAACAGGCCTGGCTATACATAAGGACACTTGGACAAGACGTCTCTCAAAGGATGGCTACTCCTGGTGGTACTAGTAGATTAGATCATGCCTATGTCAACAAAGATGAGGCACACATTCTCAAGAAGGATGCGTTGATATCCCAGCCCACTTTTTGTGGCACTACTTTTGTGTTACTTTCAACACTTGTTGTTTCTAATGGTTACTAATTTTGTGTTATAAAAGTATAATTTGTGTTATACAGGGAGGACAATTTAACAAAGACTGTGCTGAAAAATGTGTTGTCCTTAACTAGACACAGACCAAAAATACACAGTGTATGTTCACACATCTGTTTTGGGAATGTATTGTGCGCTGGATGTGAATTATTATTCATTTGTATTATTTTTCATTTTACAGTAAATGCCAGTGCTTTAAGTGGGAAGTTTGGTGAATTAAAAATGGTACAAGCCTATGTTACCCGTCGATAGTATGCATAAAGGAAAATGGACAATGAGCATAAAAGAAAAGCTGGAGACCACACCTGTTGTGGAGTAGATTCGTAATGGCGGACAGCAAGGCCTGACAAGCCTCCATTACAGAGAGGAGTGAGCATTACCCTCGACAAAAGTACTGTTTAAAAGCCAAGAAAACAGGGTGGCATTTGGCCAGACACATATCACGAGCACAGGTACCTAGTCCAAGTTTATAACCACCAAATTATGAGGGATTACGGCCTTAATGGGACCCGCTGTTCTCGGTTTGACTGGTGGTGGTGTTTTGTGGGGTCAGGTGCCCTGGTGAGAGAGCTGATTGGTGGTCTCCTCCGTGCCTTGCAGGTAGGAGCATGCTGGATGTGGGGAAGTGGCCAGTGTTTGCGCTCCTGCCTCCGGACGAACTGAGGCTGATTCGCCAGGCCTGTGTCTTCGGCAGCTCGGGGAATGAGGCCATTTACGTCACGGTCAACGATGAGGTAAACATCGGGGGGGAGAGAGGGACTGGGAAGCCTTCACTGAGAGGGATGGCACTGGGGAAGATGGAGAATAGGGCAGAGTGTGAGTGTGTGAGTGTGGAATAGCAATAGCAATAGGAATAGCTTGCTGAGCCATGTAGTGGAGGCAGGAACACTGGGTGTTTTTAACACCAGGCTTGATACCTTGCAAGACATCTAGATTTTAGGTAAACTAAGCAGTTGGTACACTTTAGTGGGCGGAAAAGGCAAGCATTGCTGGGCTGAATGGCCTGTTCTCGTCATTGTGTGTGTGTGTGTGTGTATATACTGCCTGCTGGAAGTTCAGTGCCATTCCCCACGCTGACGGAAGTGGAGGGATAAGGGAATATGATTGGTCAGGTAGCTTACCAGGACCAATGACAACTGACAATGCCTGTTTGAAATTCGCCACGTAACTCATTTAATTTACTTTGGCTCAAGGCTCTGTAAACTGATGAAAGGGGAGCTTAGACACACAGGCTGCAGAGTACTACCGTAGGATGTGACATAATTTGTATTGTGAATGAGGAGTCATTTGGACAGACTGACAGAAAGACGGATGCTAAAGGGAGACATGGGAACGGGACCGGCTAGGAGACGCTCTGACAGAGGGACAACGTGTTCCAGACGTGGGGCTAAGCAGATCGAGGAGCTAAATTTAGGCCTGTAATTCCACCACAAGCCCTGTTTTATCCACAGGGCAGCGGCCCTTCTCAGGCTCTTGTGTTCGCTGGATTACCTATTTGTTTGTCTCTGTGCGACAAACTGTGTGACTGGAATGCTGCTCAGTTATTTTTTCCCTGCGCTGGCTTGTTAGGCCTAGATCAAACCGATCACAAGATGCACTATTCACTCGGTCGGACTTTCCCAAGGGAAATCGTTTCAGAAACGTTAACATTTTCTTGCTGTAATTCTAGTAACCCACCACAGTGATACAGGCTGCCAGGGATGTCTTTATGTGCCGTTTCTGAATGATTCGCCCCGCTGTGGAATTACACTGAGCTCTTCTCTCCACCGTTCCACCCGCAGAATCGCTGGTCTTTGACTTTAGTTCCTCATGGAGAATCGCTCATACACACTGTCTGTAACCAGCTGCTGGGTTTGAGCTGAGATGGAGATCTTTGGCTAGGTTTGCCATTTGCGGCACTTTGACAGTTTTAACCCTGAAGTCCTGAGCATGAGGGACTAGCAGATGTTAAAGTTCCCAGTGCTAAGTGCACAGTTCTATATTCACAGTGCTGTGTGCTCTGTGCTGTGTACTGTATTCTTGGTGCTAAGTTCTCAGTGTTGTCCAGTAGTAAGTGCTGAGTGCTCTGTGCTGTGTTATCCATGCTGTGTTCTCTGTGCCGAGTGCTCTGTGCTGTGTTCTCCATGATGAGTGCTCTGTGCTGTGTTCTCCATGATGAGTGCTCTGTGCTGTGTTCTCTGTGGTGACTGCTGTTCTGTGTTCTCTGTGGTGACTGCTGTTCTGTGTTCTCTGTGCTCTGCGCTGTTCTCTGCTGTGCTCTCTGTGCTGTGTTCTCTGTTCTCTGTGCTGAGTGCTCTGTGCTGTGTGCTGTGTTCTTGGTGCTCTCAGTGTTGCTCAGCCGTAAGTGCTCTGTGTTGTGCCGCAGGTCTTTGCTCTGGGCACCAACTGCAGTGGGTGTCTGGGCCTGGGCGATGTTCAGAGCACCATAGAGCCACGCCGAGTGGACCTGCTCTGCGGGAAGAAGATTGTGTCGCTGAGCTACGGCACAGGGCCACACGTGGTCATCGCCACCGCTGGTGAGTGAGTGCGGCGTAACCTAGCAACACATGCAAAGCACACACGCAAACACACAAAAAGCACACACTGACTCTCCAAAAACACACGCAAAAGGCACACACTGAGTGTCCAGCAACACAGGCTAATGCACACGCCTAAGGCACACTGAATGTCCAGCAACACAGGCAAATGCACACGCCTAAGGCACACTGAATGTCCAGCAACACAGGCAAATGCACACGCCTAAGGCACACTGAATGTCCAGCAACACAGGCAAATGCACACGCCTAAGGCGCACTGAATGTCCAGCAACACAGGCAAATGCACACGCCTAAGGCACACTGAATGTCCAGCAACACACGTGACAAAGCACAAGTGTGTGTGTTGGGCTGGAAGCAGAGACATGGTCCTGAGAGCCTCTTTATACACAGACTTTGGCTGCCAGGCAGAAACACTAATGTGTGATGTTCCCTAAATTTGGTTTGAAATGACATGTTCTGCTTTCTAAGTTTTTCTGTTCAGAAAAATTAAAATAAACAGTTATAATGTACTCTTGGGAGCATGTAGATGAAAGTGCTGAATCATCACGTTTTTCTTATCATTAAATATTAACCAGCGAGTGCATACGAATCAAATTACAGCTAAACAGACTGCAATTTTTTCCAGTTTGAAATGACGAAATAGTTTTTCATCAATTTTGAACATTTTTTATTAGTCACGTAATCACAGGATTGCCACAGATTCTCATGTTTACTGTGCTGGGACAATGGCCATATCCATTTCATATTCATTAAATATTCAGGGCTCATGCCAGATGTTTGTGTGCTCTCGTAATTCCTGCTATTGTGCCTTTTCAGTAAATTGAAAACCACAATTTGTTTTAATCACTTATTCCATTTTCTCGGAAACAGCTGCAGGCAGAGTTTTATTCTCGCAAAAGCGTGAAAGCACCGGGGAAAGTCCAGGTGTGAAAACAGGGAAAGACATTCTTGTGTTTTCCATTACACAGATATTTCACTTCGCTTTAACACTAGGTAATTTTGTGGAGCTTACCCTATTTTATTTACATAATGAATACAAGCAACATCAGCTGTCCTTACCTACTGTTAACGCCATCGCTATATTTCTCCATTGCATCCAATTCCCAATTCACTCCCATTCATTTGTGAGACCTTGCCGAAATTAATAGATCGATAAGAGAGTACTATTTATCAATCTATTATTCTCAGTAGGTAGTGTGTGCTTTAAGACTCTTCGTTTCAGTGAGCTCTCACAAATGAATGGGAGTGAAATGGAGAAAATGTTAACGGTCAACTGATGTTGCTCCACGAAATGAACTAAAGCAGAGTGAAATATCCCTTTAGTGCCGTGAAACGGCTGGATGAAGCCCCAGGGCTGGAGTACTGGAGCTCCTCTCTTCCTGCAGAGGTGACTTATAATCCCCTCACTCCTAGGTCAAATGCGTACCTCACATACTTCTGACCCGGACAGGGAAACTCCATTTCCCTGAGAGCTGTCAGCAAACACTGCTTAAAATGTATGGACCTGGCTTGAAGAAGCCATATGGTTCTCATTCTGGCTGCTGAGGGGCAGGGTTGTAGTGGTGTTTCCTCAGCTGCGCACGGGAATTGATGACCAACCAGGTACAATTGGCCACCAAATTGGAGAAAAATGGGAAGAATAGAAAATTGATTTTTGAATGGTCAATACTGGTAATCGGCAGGAATTTTAAGGATGAAAGTACTTAACCCTTTGAAGAGCAGGCTTTTTGGAATGTTTTTTTAAAAATGAGAAATACCAAGTGTTCTAGAACTATGTTGCTCTTGGACTGTTACACCAGCTTTGGAATATCTAAAATAATTAAAAGATCATTATTTTAGAATTCTTCTCTGTAATCTACTAACAACTTGTGGTCAGGTAGCAGCACAATGATTTTACCATAGCCCTACTTGTTGTTAACGTTTAATTGGAATGCATATATTCGGGGTTCTTCCTCTTGAGCTCTCAACACAGCCGTTGTTCTGGTCTGCAGATGGAGAGGTGTACGCCTGGGGCCACAACGGCTACAGCCAACTGGGGAATGGCACCACCAACCACGGCCTCGCCCCGGCCCACGTGTCCACCAACCTGCTCACCAAGAAGGTGGTGGAGGTGGCCTGTGGATCCCATCACACCATCGCCCGCTCCACGGACGGAGAGGTACGGAGTGCGCCCCCGCCTGTTCTGCCCCACCTGTCCTGGCACACAGAGAGGAAATAATGCAAAAAAGACCCGAATCACTCAGTTTGTGGATGTATGAAATAACGGTATTTTTGAAAACAGTTGTATGCTTTTCACTTGTTGAGATGCACTTATAAGACATAATGTGGATGAAATGTGTCTGCTCAATGGCTTAAATCCAAAATGATTGCATTCTGCAATGAACTGGCATCTGTTTCTGTACTAAATCAGTCATAATCCCATACAGTAGGTACTCTTTGGTTTAAGGCTCATATCGCCAAAAACGTGACATCCAAAAAGATGGCGGCAAACCTACGGTAAAGTTAGCTGACCGCTTAACCGTTGGGCGTATGCCTGGATGACCGGGCCGGGCCTCTCTTGCAGGTGTACGCGTGGGGGTATAATAACTCGGGGCAGGTGGGCTCTGGGTCGACGGCGAACCAGCCCACCCCGCGGCGAGTGAGCAGCTGCCTGCAGAGTAAGGTGGTGGTGAACATCGCCTGTGGACAGCTCTGCTCCATGGCCGTGCTGGACAGCGGGGAGGTACGGAGGACTGCGATGAAGGCATTTAATTCCCGTTTCCATGCCCTCACAATCATAATGCACACCAACCCTGTTCCTGGAGATCTACCATCCTGCAGGTTTTCATTTCATTTCACTCTGTGCTTTTCAGGGTTGGAGTGAAAAATAATGTCCAGGAACAGGGTTGCGCAGCCCTGTAATACACAATCCAAAAATAAGAAAATTTCAAATATATGAAGGGGGCTATGTATAAAAAGGGCTGTAGTTCTTACACAGATCGCCCAATATGGAGGTAAATACCCCCCAAAAAAAGCTGACAGTCTGCAAATAATTGGATCCCCATGCTCTTGTACCGGTCAGACGTTTATTGTGCAGCCTGGCATTTAGCGGGTGGCTAACATTGCCAAGGATTAGCCCGACCACACTGCATTTCAGTACAGCTCAGCTCACAGCGAACTCACCCTGTGCCAGTCATCTGGATCAGCTCATTCTGGTTGGTTATTGTCTCGTTTGTCTGGCGTATTATCGCAAACGCAAACGAGGCGGCGGGTAATGAAGCTTCGCAGAACGCCGTTGTAAAAAGAGCTCCGCTAAACGGGGGGAGTCTCCGCGTGACTGACCTCTAATTCTGTCCCTCTCCTGCTGCCAAGACCTACGGCTGGGGCTACAACTGCAACGGCCAGCTCGGCCTGGGAAACAACGGGAACCAGCACACCCCCTGCCGCATCGCCGCCCTGCAGGGCATCAGCATAGTGCAGGTAGGGGGAGGAGGGGGTGCACACAACAGGGGATGCAGTAGCTGCTTGTGGCCACTGGGAGGCACTGTTCCAGGGGTGGAAAAAGACGGCAGTTAAATA
This sequence comes from Conger conger, assembly GCF_963514075.1. NCBI lineage: Eukaryota > Metazoa > Chordata > Actinopteri > Anguilliformes > Congridae > Conger > Conger conger. Next base: position 20,239,539 of record NC_083772.1, read on the forward strand.
CATATTTTTCAGAACATCCTGGAGCTTTTGATTTCTGTTCCAAGTAAAACCATTTTGGTAGAAGTATGAATATTTTAGGGTCTAGCTGCAATTTTTTTGACACAATAATCACATGATGTTGCTAAATGTTAACACCGAGCGCTTGACCACAGGAGGCGGAGAGGGAATTGGGCTCTGGGGGCAGAGTTAGGGAGTTTTCTCTGCTCTGTGGGCGCTTTTTGGGCGTTTTGGATGCTAAAAGCAGGAAGAGTCCCAGTTCACTGTGTGTGTAAATAAGAGTCTCCGTGGTCTCTCCACAGATAGCCTGCGGCTACGCCCACACTCTGGCCCTGACGGAGGATGGGCTCATCTACGCCTGGGGAGCCAACTCCTACGGGCAGCTGGGCACGGGCAACAAGAGCAACCAGGCCGTGCCGGTGCTGGTGAACCTGGAGAAGGAGAGGTGGGGTCTGGGGTCGGGGGGTCGGTGGTCTGGGGTCTGGGGGGTTAGGGTGGGAGTGTAGAGAAGTGGTTAGGGAAAATGGTTTGTAATTGTAACAGGCCTGTAGCCTAGTGGGTAAGGTGCATGACTGGGACCCGGAAGGTTGGTGGTTCAAGCCCTAGTGTAGCCCCAAGATCCACACAGCTGTTGGGCCCTTGAGCAAGGCCCTTTCCCAGGGGGAATTGTCCCCAGCTTTGTCTAATCAACTGTACGTTACTTTGGAGAAAAACCTCAGCTAAATAACAGTAATGTCATGTCACTGCACTGTAATTTCGCCCTTGAGCAAAGTACTCAATGATTTCAAGTCAATATTCTTCCCTGGTCTGGGGTTATAACATCTCCGTTGCCTACAGCTCCTAATTGCAGGATATTACCTTGAAAGCTGGGATGATGATGATTATGATGATGGTGATGATAGTGGCATTATGTCCTTATTGATTCTCTCTTTCTCCTTGCTCATATTGCTGTTTTATGCTTTTTAATACTCCTCTCTCCCTCTCTCGCTCAGACTGGTGGAGGTGGTGTTTTACTCTCTCTCTCTCTCTCTCTCTCTCTCTCTCTCTCTTGCGCTCAGGCTGGTGGAGGTGGTGTTTTACCCCCTCTCTCCCTCTCTCTCTCTCTCTCTCTCTCTCTCTCTCTCTTTCTCTCGCACTCAGGCTGGTGGAGGTGGTGTTTTACCCTCTCTCTCTCCCTCTCTCTCTCGCGCTCAGGCTGGTGGAGGTGGTGTTTTACCGTCTCTCTCTCAGGCTGGTGGAGGTGGTGTTTTAGTCTCTCTCTCTCTCTCTCTCTCTCTCTCTCTCTCTCTCTCTCTCTCTCTCGGGCTGGTGGAGGTGGTGTTTTACCGTCTCTCTCTCAGGCTGGTGGAGGTGGTGTTTTACCCTCTCTCTCCCTCTCTCTCTCTCTCAGACTGGTGGAGGTGGCTGCCTGCCACAGCAGCCACACATCGGCAGCTAAGACGCAGACGGGGCAGGTGCTGATGTGGGGGCAGTGCAGGGGGCAGGCGGTGGCCAGCCCCCACCTCACACACTTCTCCTGCACCGACGACGTGTTCGCCTGCTTCGCCACGCCGGCCGTCACCTGGCACCTCCTGTCTGTGGGTACGAACGGGGGAGGGGCGTCGCTTACTGAGGCCAGTTTCTGCTTCTTTCCACTTGATGTCAATGTTCCCTGCCTTTTAGCCACATGACTTTAACCATTTAACCAACTTCATTAAATGGGACAGCAGCCATCTGTGTGTGTGTGTGTGTGTGTGTGCGTGCTCTGTACCTATGTGTGTGTGTGTATGTATGTGTATGTATGTATGTGTGTGTGTGTGTGTGTGTGTGTGTGTGTGTGTATTCAGTGCCGTTTGCTCACCCTTTTTCTCTCTGCCTGATGTAAATAAAAAGTGACTGACTTTTTAAAGACTGATTAACATTTTTCCTGGAATGGAACTGAATGCTTGGCATGAAATTTACACATTTTCAGTTGGATGTCTGTCCTAAATTGAAAAGTTTTAACAGTAACAGAGATTGACCTGCCCGGCTGTTTGAGACGCTGTCCTCTGTCCGTCAGACGGAGATGATTACCTGACGGTGGCGCAGTCCCTAAAGAAGGAGTTCGACAGCCCAGAAATCTCCGACCTGAAGTTCCTGGTGGACGGAAAGTCCATTCACGTTCACAAGGCGCTGCTGAAAATCAGGTAGTGACCGTGCACACACCATTACTCCTACAGGATTCACTCTGGATCTGCTGGGTTTTCAGTTCTCCTTACTTCAGTCCAGACCCAAGAAACTGAGCTGAGGAACTGTATGTAAACAGTGTAACTGACTCCTTTAACTGAGCTATTAAGTGTAACAACAAAGGCCTGGAAAGCCGAAGGCACTTCAAGTGCAAGAGTGTATACCACTGCATTGTGCTTTTGAATATGGGTGTAGGCCGAGTCTAAGGTTTCAGATTACGTTACCAGTTGCTCATTTCATCATGAGAGGAATCTCATTGTTTAGGTTCGGCTGACCGCAAAGTCTGGGGACGTCTGTTCCATCCCAGGACAAGTTCACAGAGAATATGTGGTTGTTTTGTAAACGGCGCAGAGGTACAACATTTGTAGACAACACGTCCTGTTGCTAAGCAGAACAGTACCTGTGCGTTGCAGGTGTGAGTATTTCCGGGCCCTGCTGAACGAGACGGACGAGGAGTCCATCGAAATCCAGCAGTTCCCCTACCTGGTGTACCGCGCCTTCCTGGAGTACCTGTACACAGATACCATCAACCTGCCCCCAGAGGATGCTGTAGGTACGGACCCTGACACCATTACACTACATTACACTCCACTACATTACTCTCCATTACACTACATTACACTACATTACATGTATTTATGGGGCAGCCTGTAGCCTGGTTGTTAAGGTACATCACTGGTACCCAGATGGTTGGTGGTTCAAGCCCCTGTGTAGCCACAATAAGATCTGTGCTGCTGTTGGGTCCTTGAGCAAGGCCCTTAACCCTGCATTGCTCCAGGGGGGGTTGTCACCTGCTTAGTCGAATCACCTGTAAGTTGCTTTGGATAAAAGTGTCAGTTAAATAACTGTAATGTAACTTCGCAGACACTTTTATCCAAAGTGGCGTACGATAAGTGCACACCGAAGATCATTAGAACAGGTCGGATAAGGTACAGTTCACATCATATATCAGTCTACCGCCAAGAACATGAAGTCTAGTTCACATGGAAATAGGCCAAGTCAGTAAGTTTGTCACGTCAAACTAGAATCATGGAACACCAAGATGGATACCCATGCAAATGTGACAATCCTGACCTACCACCAGAGGACACTGTAGGTAAGATCTTGGTTTCAGGTCTTTTTTTGTGTGAAGTGAGGGGGATTTCATTGGGTGTGGAACCCAACCCCTTGGTTGCCTGTTCTTGCAGGGCTTCTGGACCTGGCAACCTTCTACAGGGAGAACAGACTGAAACGGTTGTGTCAGGAGACCATAAAGAGGGGGATTTCTGAGGAGAACGCCATCACCCTGCTCTCCGCAGCAGTCAAATACGAGGCCCAGGTGGGCCTCCCCCGCCCCGCCCTGTTAGCCCCCAGCCCACCATGCCCCACCCCTCCCCAGGCGGACCTACATACTTTAGACTCACCCTGCAGTCTCTTGACAGACAGCTTTACGTGAAGCACCACTGGAGCCCCATTCCATCCTGTATATACAGTACCAAAAGAACCTCGAGCAAATACTCATTTGTAATACATTAACCCTAAATTCTGGCAGAAAAGTTGCGGGAGCAGATCCCTGAAAATGTAATAACATGTTACTAATCATATTGTACAATCTTTGGAACAAAGAATATTGGTGAAATAGTTTTTTTGTTTTGTTTTGGTCATCAGTAATTTATTGGAATTTCACTGGCACCTGGGTTTATGTGTTTCAAATAATAATTTGCTGCAGGTTTGAGTCAAGCAGTAGCACTGACTATGGACTTAATTATTTAAAAACTTTTCTGCCCTGGAGACTTTCCTTCTGTGCATTCAAACAAATAATTTTAATTCAAACCAAATTTTCACTAAATCCCAACCCCAGTGATAATTTTTACAACTTGATTGGTGAATTGGATATTTTCCAATCTGGCAATGCTGGAAAGTCTCGACCAATCGCGCGTCTCCATTTGCAGGACCTGGAGGACTTCTGCTTCAAGTTCAGCGTCAATCACCTGACGGCCGTGACCCAATCGCAGGCGTTTGCGGACATGGACCACGACCTGCTCAAGAACTTCATCAGCAAGGCCAGCCGATTCGGTGCCTTCAAGAACTGACCCGAACCCCAAACCCAGAATCCAGGACCCAGAGAGAGGGGGGCAGGGGCCAGCTGTCTGGGACCCAGAGAGGGGGGAGAGGGGGCATTTGGGACACACTTATGGGGGGGCATGTGCAGAGAAACAGTTGATCGGGCATTAGAACGAATGGTTCCCAAAAGACTGATAGGAGAAGAGTCTCCACAAACTGGAAATGATTCAATTCCACCTGACACAGGTGCACATGCTGTACACACACATACACACAAGCACATAGACACACACGCACAAGCACAAAGATACAAACACAGACACAGGTCAGTGAGGACAGAGATAGGGTAGCGTGTGAAAAGCCTGTCACATTGAATTAATCATTGAGTGCATCTGACCTGGCAGTGTCAGAGGCAAGGCTACTTCTCTCTGATTGGTCTAAAACAAACTCTCTGGCCTCATTCAGAAACGGGCTGAGAATGTATAATCTGAAATCACAGCGAATATGACGGATAAGGCCAGTTTATAGTTGGGTGAAGTTTGATCGAACAATGGATATCGCTACGTTGTCAACAACTTTCCATTATTGCTCGACTTTGATTTTGAACGCTGTCGCTCGTAAAATGTATAAACTAAGAAAGCATTGCCGCAGTTGAGTCATTGCGAGCTCAAGACATGGAAACTAGTAGATGAGACTTTGCTAAACATAATTAGCTACTGATGAGAAGGTTGTCATGACAATTGAGCCATCAGTGGGGTCAAAGTTCAAGACAACAACGATAGCGACGACATCAAATCGTATAATGTATACGTATAAACTGAAAGTTGTTGCGACCGGCTATCAAATGCGATAATCGGTGGTTGCAGTGATCACACGTCGCCTTTTCTTCGATTCATGCGTGTGACATATAAAAACGGCGAGGTTTATGTAGAAAAGGGTCATGGTGAATTATGCAAATTAGGATCGTTTTTTATTTAAGACTTTCTTTAAGGACTAGTTTTTAGTTGTAGTTTTTAGTTGGCATTTAGCTCCTTTAAGAGACATACTAAATACCAAGAAACATTTTCTTCTTTGTTTTAAGGAAGAAAAATATAGCGTCGATATTCGAGAAGACATTGAAGTGTGAGTTTGAGATATAGAAGGCAAATACTAATTTTTTTGTTTTTTGTTTTTTATTGCTATGATAGTTGTATTTGATGAGTGACGTTGCGTTATACAGCTGTCACTGATATTTACAGTACAGAGTGTATATTTAAAAAGGTCAAAGGGATTTTTGTCCAGTGCGTGCTTTCTATAGTGCCCTGTGTCTCTTTTTACATTGTATTATTGTCATATTTTGTCTTTTTAAAAATATTTTAGACATAACTGCCCTGTAAACTTCCTCTTTCAGATTAGCGTCTTAATGGTTAACTGTCAAGCCGTCAAAACGGCCCTTGTTGGCAGAGAGCATGAATCTGATAGGTGCATATTGCTGTCAATTATTCATCTGTGTCCAGTAGCTGTCCGGCGTTTGGCTCTGTGGGGCGGAGCTGGATTTCCAGGGTTACTGCAGGGTATATGCAGGTGAACACACATCCTAGGCATCTGTGCCTGTGTAAACACTTTACCTGGAAGCCTGTCCACCGCACCCCTGTCTCTCAGCTACCAATCAACACAAGTGCTGTAGTGACATCCACACTGCACTATTCGCTTTTCTGAAGCCATTACACACCTGGGATTACAGTGAGGTCCGGAAGTATTTGGACAGTAATGCCATTTTAAAGGGCTGTATTTCCTACATGGTTGGTTCACTTCATATGGACCTAAATACCCTCAAGTTAAAGCTCACAGTCTGTACTTTTAATTTGAGGGCATTTCATCCATATAGTGTAAACAGTGTAGGAATTGCAGCCCTTTGAATGAATCAATAAAATCAATTCAGGAAATTTATTGAACTTCCAGTTCCATTTACCTTACTTAAGTGAAACTGACCCCAGCTCTGCTTCTGTATGACAAACTGCTGAGCTGAGCACTTATTTTGGTCATGTGAAAAACCACTGAACTCGACTGTATGTCTGTACCATGCATTCAGCATAAGGGAGTATTGTATCAACAGGCCTAGTCATCAGTTAATAGAGTATATGCTACAAGTGTCAATAATGCAGGTCAATGTTTCATGTAAGCATTTTTGAAATGATGAATAAACAATAAAAAGTATGAAGGCAGAGTGTCAATTTTAAAGCCCATTTTTTAAAAGCGTAATCAAAAACCCAACACAGACGTGAGTAGGACAGACTTTTCTTATAAATACAGAAAGAAATCAACTTTAGATATTATTTCCAATTATTACAAGGTGTCGCACAGTGTCACTCAAAACCTTTGATCTTTGATCTTAGCTGACTAATAAGAAAAAATGAGTTTTCTTTCTTCAAAAACAGGATTGCGAGTTCAGTGGTCAGTAAAGCCAACTCTCAAAACAGAGTTTATGAAGAAAAAGTATAACACATGCATTTACTTACAAGTACAATTTAGGATCAAATTAAGACTGAGGCTATATTCATCGAGAGTATATTCATCAAATGGCCCACTGCCTGTCTGTGAGGGATCACGCAGGTTTTCTCTGATACAGGAAACAATCATTGCAAAATCATGGAATTAACACAACATTAACATTTACAGTGTCAATGAAAGCAATGGATAAAGCACCTGTATTTGCTGTATTACGGTTTCAAAGGACCCCACTTAATTAAGTATATGCAATGCAAGTTACTACCTCTAGAGAGCAGAATTTCCCCATGGTGATTCAGCCTCAGCCTGTTTAATGTTTTTAAAATATTAAGGGGTTCTTGCATTACATTAATGGCATTTGGCAGACACTCTTATACAGAGCGACGTACAGTTGATTAGACTAAACAGGAGACAATCATCCCCTAGAGCAATGCAAGGTTAAGGGCCTTGCTCAAGGGCCCAACAGCTGTGCGGATCTTATTGCGGCTATGCCAGGATTCAAACCAAAGTAACACATTTTTGCGGGTCCTATGTGCATTGACTCTAAAACCTGAAGGGGGCATTTAGTACTCACTTTATTAAGGCATTCCACTGTGTCCAAGCATTCCTTCTCCTGCTAGAACATCAACAGGGAATTACAGGATTCCCAGGTGTGGGTACACGAACCTGTCCAAAAGGGGACTTTTTTTTGTCCATTATGCTTTTTACTCATTGGTCCCAACCCTCTTCACACGGTATAGACCAGTGGTCTCTGGAGAGCTACAAGGTCAGCTGGTTTTTGTTTTCACCTTAAAATCAGCACCCTGTTGAGACCGAGGTAACCAGGTGAGATGAGTTAACTGTGAAATCAACTGATCTAACAAGTGTGGAGTCACGATGAAAAACCAGCCAACCCTGTACCTCCACAGGACCAGGGTTGCAGACCACTGCAATATATTTGCTAAAGTAGAATTGTCCACCAGAGAGTGACTTTTCTTTAAGTGATGTGTGGAACCTGAAGGACCAATAAGATCCAAGGTAAGTCTGGACACTTAGGAGGGTGTAGACTAATGGTGCTGAAGCTCTTTCCTGATAACAGGTACCTCACATAGAGCCCCTCACATTGAGCTTTGTGCCTGTTGCATAGGGGCACAGAGCTCTCAGTTAAGCTCGCATAAAGACCCTACAAGGCCAAAGGTCAAATGAGGGTGTATACAGGCTTAGTAGTGAGGTAATTATCTCAGGGAAAATGTAATTTGACAGTAAACCATCTCTTCAGGAAAGAACTCGCAGAACAATTTTGGATAACGAGATGAACGTAAAGCCTGTGCACCCATGCAGGATGAGTCAGATTTTTGACAGTTTTAACAGACAGGTTTGACAAACCACAACAATTTTTGAAGCAGTTCTCATGTGGATCATTTTTTTCCTTTTGGCTGACGTGCTCTAAGGTTTTCAAGCAAAGAATTCTGGGTCATATGAAATGGCCGCCTCTCATGAACCATGTCGGTTGCTCTGAAGACAGACCGAATAAGCTGCACTTTCCTTGCCTTAGCTCAATTACCTCCTTAGCTCAGTCAGATTCTTCACTCTCCCCTGTGCATTTGCTTATCTCTTCCTTCTCTTGGAGATTTCTCAATTTTTTCCCTCTCTTATGAAAGCAGCTGCTTATGAAGGTTTTTTCTTTCTTTAGTTTTTTTCTATTGGCTGTTGACCGCCCCCAGTATGTTTGGCTTGCAAAATCTGACACTCAATTTGGTTGTGGTGAATATGTTCTGACACATTCAAGGTTCAGTTTGACATGTCTTATCGTAGGCCATAAGGCCATCACACATAATAACATGTTATTTGCATCGTGACTATGACCAGCCAGACAGTTACCTTCCTATGTGTAGGGTTGGTCTAAATCATCCAGTGTTGTTACGTGTAACCCAGTGACATACCCGGTATCCAATGATTAGCAGCATTGGTCAGAGAACCCCCCTTACCTTTAGGCAGTAGCTCTCCATGTCCTGTACTACTGAGGTCTTTAGTGAACCACAGGCTCACAGACAAGTGCTTTAAATGTACTATTGTTTGTTTTAGTCTTCACTGAAAATGCACTGTTGTCCATTTTGGGAAATACACCTAATTTTCATGTTTGTGCATTCACTGGCTCAGTTTCCATGTTAGCATGACGTGTTAGCTTAGCATAAAGACTTGAAGCCTATAGGAGTCAGTAACCTAGCTCCTTCAAAGTGAAGAAATACACCTTACAGCAACTTCGAAGCGGTCTTATTTCCACAAGGTATCATGTGTATTTGAAATACACATGCAGGACTTTTTTTTATCTAAAGGAGACGTTTTCGGAGAAGTTAGACAGTTGGAACTATAACCACTGAACACGCATGAATCCTTCCTGAACATACATGTATCTAGCTCTACCTTCAGAAGGTGTGCGGATCACTGCCCTCAACCAGCGAAAGATGGAAGAGGATATGTGTGTGTTCAGCGGTTATAATTCCAACCATCTAACTTCTCTGCAAACATCTTTTTTTTTCCCCAAATACACGATACCTCGTGTAAATAAGACAGCTTGCTGTAAGGTGTATTTCTTCACTTTGAAGGAGGTAGGCTATTGACTCCTCAAGGCTTCAAGTCTTTATGCTAAGCTAACAGGTTATGCTAACATGGATTTTGTGACTGCACAAAAATGAAAATTAAATCGAACATCTCATCTAAGTCGAGAATAAAGGTATATTTCCCGAAATGTTTGTGTTTTCCTTTAACAGAAAATGCACTATTGTGCGTCGCAGTCTTAACTTTAGCACTTATTTAGCAATATTAACTTAAGCACTTATTTAGCAGTATTGAGTGGCACAGCCTTAACTTTAGCACTTATTTAGCAGCATTGTGCAGCAGCAGAAACAGGCTCTGCAGGCACAGCTGGGAAGTCGGCATCGTTGCATCACTCGCGACCGCAGAGCGGCTCTCGCCCCGGGGGCGTGTACCACAGTACGGCCGTGACCTCTGACACACCAATCAACACGAGCACTGCGGTGACAGCACAGCTCAATGGTCTGGCTCCTCAACACGGCACGATCCGCATTCCTGAGGCTATTACACACCTGGGATTACTCACCTGTTTGCACGCACGTGGGCACCCACGCTCGCAAAACCCGCCTAAGATCTCCAGACTGCGACTGCAGAGGGACGGCGCGCGTCGTTCTCATTCTCACAGGGTTCTGATGCCGTTTCCTCAATAACACACAGGGATTGACGATAAACAGGGTGCAAAATGAAATAATATGGAGATGGGGGCAGTGTATAGAGAACTTCATTATTTCGTAACCATTTACCTTGGCCTGTCCGTAAAATTTCCTGACTTCGAGCCAGTTCACTGAGAACCTGATATATCTGAGACTGTATTTCATGCAAATGGCCCACTGCCTGTCTGTATTTAGGATTTTGGTTACGTTAATGTAACAGGTGAGAAATTGCCTGAGTCCGAGGTGGGATTTGAACCCCGGCCTCTCACTTGTCCAAATATTTGTTGAACAAACGCGTTACCAGTCAGCTAAAGACAAACTCGCCTCTAGCCAAGGGCAACAACGTTCTTTTGAATTTGAGGGTTACGTCATCGGGGAGTGTTGTCGCGATAACCTGCTACCAGCCATCGCTTTCACTGCACTTCACCATGCTTACTAGCGAACTAGCTGAGCTAAGCATGCTACATTAACAAATAAAAAACAAAAGGAGGGTTTCTCAGCGTAATATCCCACAAGGTTTTAGTTTTTTATACTTTTCTCGGGAAATAACGGAATTATACAGCGTCTCATCACATTACATTACATTATTGGCATTTGGCAGACGCTCTTATCCAGAGCGACGTACAACAAAGTGCATACCCATAACCAGGGATAAGTTCGCTGAAAGACCCTAGAGGGAAGTACAATTTCAATTGCTACCTGTACAACAAAGATAAGGAGGGCCAATAGTTTTTTTTTTTTTTTTTTAACAAAGAAACAAACAAACAACAGAGCAAAAGTGATCAAAGTTAACTATCCAAACACTACTTACCTCGCCAACTAAAAATACCGATACACAAAGCAAGTCACAGAGACAACAATTAAGGTTCACAGGGAGGTAGGAAGGGATGGGGAGAGGTGCTGCTTGAAGAGGTGTGTCTTCAGTTTGCGCTTGAAGGTGGGGAGAGATTCTACAGTTCTGACCTCAACGAGGAGTTCGTTCCACCTCCGTGGAGCCAGAACAGACAGTAGTCGTGAGCGTGAGGGTGGAGGTTCGGAGAGGGGGAGGTGCCAAGCGGCCTGTGGAGGCTGAACGAAGAGGTCTGGCAGGGGTGTAGGGTCTGATAATTTTCTGTAGATAAGCTGGGGAAAACCCCTTAACTGCTTGGAAGTTGCACCAATGTTTTGAATTTGATGCGAGTCATGACAGGCAGCCAGTGGAGGGAAGTAAGCAGGGGGGTGACATGCGAGTATTTGGGAAGGTTGAAGACCAGACGAGCTGCTGCATTCTGGATAAGTTGGAGGGGTCTGATGGCGGACGCTGGGAGGCCAGCCAAGAGGGAATTGCAGTAGTCCAGGCGGGACAGAACCATCGCTTGGACCAGGAACTGGGTCGAGTAGGGGGTGAGAAAGGGGCGGATTCTCCGTATGTTGTATAGGAAGAACCTGCAAGACCGGGTCACCGCCGAAATGTTCTCGGAAAGGGACAGTCTGCTGTCCATCACCACGCCGAGGTTCCTTGCACTGGGTGATGGCGTGAGTGTGGTATCCCCGAGGGAAATGGAGAGATCCAGATGAGCAGAGGTATTAGCAGGGATGAATATCATTTCAGTCTTGCCTGGGTTGAGCTTTAGATGGTGGTTGTCCATCCAGCTCTGGATGTCCCTCAGGCAAGCAGAGATAGGGGCTGAAACCTGCGTATCAGACGGCGGGAACGAGACGAAGAGTTGGGTATCGTCCGCGTAGCAGTGGTAGGATAGCCCATGTGCAGTGATCACAGGGCCAAGGGAGCGAGTGTAAAGAGAAAAAAGAAGTGGGCCTAGGACTGAGCCCTGGGGGAACTCCTGTGGCGAGGGGCCGAGGTGTCGATACCGAACCAGCCCAGGCAACCTGGAAGGAGCGACCAGAGAGGTAGGACTCAATCCAGTCCAGGGCTGTGCCACAGATGCCTGTTGCTGACAAGGCAGACAGGAGGATGGAGTGATCCAGTGTCGAAGGCAGCAGAGAGATCTAGAAGAATGAGGACAGAGGAGAGGGAGGCTGCTCGTGCGGCATGGAGTGACTCACTGACGGAGAGGAGCGCAATCTCTGTTGAGTGGGCCGATCTGAAGCCACACTGATGGGGGTCTAGCAGGTTGTTGTTAGAAAAGAAAGAAGAAAGTTGAGTAGAAGCGGCTCGTTCTATAGTTTTAGAAAGGAAAGGAAGAAGAGATACCGGGCGGTAGTTCTGGATGATGGAGGGATCCAGAGTAGGCTTTTTTAGCAGTGGAGTGATGTGGGCCCTCTTGGAGGATGCCGGAAAACAGTCGGAAGACAGGGAGGAGTTGACAAGGGAGGTGACAAATGGGAGAATGTCAGGTGATAGTTGATAGTTTGGAGAAGAGAAGAGGGGATAGGGTCAAGGGCACAGGTTGTAGGGCGGTGGGAGAGCAGAAGTTGAGAAACATCAGAGTCTGTAAGGGGGGAGAAAGTGGAAGGGATGGGGCTCACCATGAGATGAGCCAGTAATTATGAATTCATATGGCGAACCCACAAACCTTATATAACCCTATAAAGTTTATAAATAGCCTTGCCAGGCTCTGTGTGTAGATAAACGTGGATACATTTATATTTCTTCCTAACTCGACCCTACTCAACAGAAAGCTGTTGACAAATGGAGTTTAACAAGCATCCAGTATCTCATTTGTAAAGGTCACAGGACATGGCAAGCCGAGGGTTTTTCCTACACCCTCCTGGTGTCATCTGGATATTCAACAGACAGTCAAGATGGAGGAAGGAGTAGAAAAAGGTTTTTTCCATCTTCTATGATTAAACGGGGTTTCTGTGTTTCACACTGAGATGTGCAGTTTACTTAGGCATGCGTACAGTACTGCCATTATTTTTCATAACTAATATCAGAGCCATTATTTTTCAGAAATGTAATCTCTGCCTGTATGGGGCCCCCTTTTAGTTTGACAAAAACCTTGAAAATGTAATTTTGGCTGACATTTTTAATCTGCCGTGAAGATGGTTATGAAAGCAAATATTCGAGGAATTCACTCATTCGCCTTTTTAAAATACCCCATTTCCTGCGTCCAGAGCTTACAGCAGGCTACGCTGGCCTTTTCAACATCGCCACCATTTTAAACTGGAAGCCTGCCCTGGTTAGAACACACTGTATCTGGAAGGCCTGCAAGATGGCTGCCCATGGAGGCAGGACTGGTCTGGGCATCACCCCCTCTGGCTGAGTGGGAAACTGCAGGGTGCTTCCAGCAACTGCACACAGGGTGCATACAGTGTCTGCACAGCTCGACTGGACATATTCATCTTAGTATGGCTTATTTTCTGAGACATAGTATGTACTTCTATCAAATACTTCATTGTTTGATGACTGTAGATTCTGTTTGAAGGTGAATTGAAATAAATGGTAAATGGTAATGGTAAATGGTTGGCATTTATATAGCGCCTTTATCCAAAGCGCTGTACAATTGATGCTTCTCTTTCACCCATTCACACACACACTCACACACCAATGGCAAATGGCTGCCATGCAAGGCACCAACCAGCTCATCAGGAGCATTTGGGGGTTTGACACTTTGACCCAGGGTGGCATCGAACCGGCAACCCAGACAACAGCTCTTACCACCGGAACTAATGTCACCCCCTTAATTACGTTACAAAACACTGTCCAGCCACACATTTCTGCACTGTGGAAAGGGTCATGAATAAAGCATGTGCGGCCCTTACTACAGCCCGACATATTGAACACAACATGCCTGAGATTCACAGAGAAATATTTTCTGGTCTCTTCTGGACTATAACTCCGGACAGTGTAAACCCTGCCCACTTTATAGCAGACTGAAGACCCTCCGCTTCAGAGCACACTATGGTCCCCTGACCCTCCTTCGCCATCCTCTTTCTTTCTTTTTCATTTCCTGTTGGGACCATAATAGTTTTGGGCCAAATGAAAATATCTCACATTGGGCCCCACCACTACAGAAAATGTTCTAATATGTTTTGCGGGCCCCTATCAGTTCTGGCTCTTGGGATCGTCCTAATCCCAAACCCCACAGGTTATGGGAATAGATGTATAAATATTGCTTAGCTGTGTAATATTATTTACTTTCGTTTCCAATGCTCATTGTTTTCTTTTGTGGCTACGTTGACAGATTTTAGATATTATTTCATCCCTGAGACCAACATATTCCCTACTTTTATAGGTTACTCTGGAAAAGTGTGTCTGCGAAGTGAATGTGATGTAATGAGTGAATGACGCATAGACTGTACCAAGTTCAACTGACACCAACCGTCACAAACTGCTTTAGCAACAGTGTTAGTGTTAGCTGATTTCATATCACACTTTTGATTAAGCTGCACAGGTAAATAGATTAATCATGTTTTTATCGGTTGGCTTAAAATTCTTCACAAGAGATCCCGTTTTATCTGACTTGGATAAACTGCCTGAATGTCTAATTTCCAAGACTGATGATAGTAGTAAGTTTGGATTTGCTTTGGCCCAATGCCGAAACAACACAAAGCATTATCAGCTTTTTCAAAAGTACAACTAATTATTTAAAATGGTAAAATTGCCATTTTAAGAGATTATGTTTCAGTTACAACTAGGACTGTTTCGTAATGTCACATTGGACAAATTGACTTGTTTAATGCCAGAGGCTGCATCACTGAAAACAATATATTGTGTTTAAGAGTGCGATATGATGGTACAAAGTTCAATCATAAAACACCTGACCTAAGCAGACAGGCTGGGTGACAACAGACGCGGAAATAAACCGGACAACATCTTCTGAATTGCAGTTCATGGAACTGAAATAAAATAAGGAACTCTCAGAATTTATGCACGCAACCTTTTACGAGTTGTTTCAGAATTACAGTACGCCTTCTTTTTCACTTCTTGTGAAAACAATCATCATGAAATCACACGAGGAAAGGCTTTCGTCATGTAGGCTAGACTACACATCCCTTTTGCAGATTAGACGGCTTTGACTATCAATGGGGCACACCAACTGTTTTGCTCCAGACCCATTATACTTCTGTCCACACTTGTTAAACTTAACAAATTAGCACTGAGATCTGAATTAACGTAGCGACCGTCAGGTTTAACAGGGCTTTTGCATTAAAAAAAGAGCAGTTTGCACAGAATGTTTGATTTGCAAATTGAGGATTAGGAGCTCCTCGTGGTAAGGAGGAGAGAGGGGGGAGAGGAAGTACTTTGGAACTGTGTTAAACTGACAAAAACATTACCTTTCAAAGACCTATTTAGCAGGAGGCAGACATACAGCGCACAAAGGGAAACCATATTAGTCGATTTTCTGATCAAAGTTATTTTACATATTTCTGCAATAATACAATTTTTTTTTTCACATTGGGGAATGAAGGCATTCTCAACACTGAAAAAACATGTCTTGCCGAATATAGCCTGTTGTTGAAACATTTTGAACCATCTTGTTGTATGCAGCCAAATTAAAACAGAAATTCTGCTCACAGTTTCAAGGCTATTCATTTTAATAATTAAACTGAACTGTAAAACATTACTCAACACAGTTAAAAGTCACCATATAGAGACATATTCAAATTACATGAACTTGGTATTTGATTCAAAATACCTTTGCTGTGAAGGTATGATAATCACTACACTACACTATTTCAGAAACGTGTTGCATTGCGTGATCCAGTCACCTGCAGTTTGGTCTGTAATCTATTAACCACAAGAGCACTTTTGCAGGGTTACATGGCCAAGTAAATGTGATGCAGAGCTATCAAAATGACAGGAGCTGTGTGGTGGCAGCGGAAAGCGCAATGCACAGGCATGAACTGTAGATGGGTTAGCTGCTATATGTGCAACTTCCTGTGTGTTGACACCTTATGGTGCGAAGTCACATATAATGTGATTAGAAGGCTCGTGCATGAACAGTCTCACAATCACGATGAGTAAATTGTAGGATACTGACTAGAATATTGAAAAAATGTTCCAACAAACCTTCTTTTTGATCTACAAAATGCACCTACCAACTATCTAGACAGCCTTGTTCAGATCTGTATTGCACCCACTCACTCAATGACCTGATTCAGCCCACAGTAATGAGCGGGGGGGGGGGGGGGGGGGGGTCGAGGCAGTTAAATTCACTCTCCACTAATGTTCACCAGCCTGTTAAACTTCACGACATCGTTGGATCTCTGCGCTATGTTCTGCTAAGCAGTTATGCTCGTAGGTATTCGCTGAGCATTTCAAACACGCAGTTACAGGGAAGATATGAGGGTAGGGAAGATGAACTTTGACACACAGGTTTCAAATTCCGTGCATTCTGAAAACGGAGGGTGTGACGTGATGTAGTCTCTCGTTCTGAGCGAGGTAAACAGACCTGACACTCAGCCGAGTCCACAGCCTCCAAACAGCATCATCACTGATCGACAGGCAAACTTTAAATCATTTTTTAATACAAACCTCTTGATTTCTGCAGCTCCTATTCCCTCCCAGGGCATCAGGGCATGAAACACTGGCCTTTGAAAAGTCTACAGATCCTGTGCAATTTACAGCCCATGAGACCCATTCATACACCACTACAGAGAGCAGTATCGCTTTGGCCAGTTAACCCCTTAACCCCTGAAGCACGTGCACACACCGCTGCAGCAGAACTCAAATTTCATGAACCCCACAAGCTCAGGGATATTTTTTTTACCGCACAGTAGTCTTATCATGCCTTCTGCACAACCCTGAAGTAATTTTAATAGGACAATTGTTTCTTATGAAGTAAATTTAAACTGCCACTATAATTGTGTGAGGAAGGGGTGGAAGTGAGAGGCGTTAGTATGTGTATGTGTGTGTGTGTGTGTGTGTGTGTGTGTGCAAGAGATTGTGAATGTGTGTGTGTGTGTGTGTGTGTAAGAGATTGTGAATGTGTGTGTCTGTGTGTGCGTGTCTGTGTGTAAGAGATTGTGAATGTGTGTGTATGTCTGTGTGTAAGAAATTGTGAATGTGTGTGTGTGTCTGTGTGTAAGAGATTGTGAATGTGTGTGTGTGTGTGTGTCTGTGTGTAAGAGATTGTGAATGTGTGTGTGTGTGTGTCTGTGTGTAAGAGATTGTGAATGTGTGTGTGTGTGTGTGTGTGTGTCTGTGTGTAAGAGATTGTGAATGTGTGTGTGTGTGTGTCTGTGTGTAAGAGATTGTGAATGTGTGTGTGTGTGTGTGTGTGGAAGTGTGCGTAAAAGATTGTGAATGTGTGTGTGTTTGAGAGAATGTGTGTGAGTGTGAGTGAGTAAGAGAGAGGACGAACATGAAGCCTCTAGCCTATAAAACAATGCAAAAGGAAACAGAACGTCATGCACAATCGAAGCCTGTCTGAATGTAAAAGCAGAGAGACAGTGGAGAGAGAGCAGAGAGAGAGCAGAGAGAGAGCAAAGCGTCCCGGTCCGGAGGTAGCGTTCCAGGCGCTGATAGGGCGAACCACTAGCGCTATTGCGTTCCGCCGCTGCGTGGGAAGAATGGGGAACAGCTGTGAGCGGAATGTGTGTCCCGCAAGGAGAGGGGAGGGCCTGCCGCGCATTAGGAGGTCACGATCTGCACAAAAAAAAAGAAAAAGAAAGGAAAGGAAAAGAAAGACATGGAAGAAAAGAGAGAGAACACCTCTGTAGCAGCCCGGCTGTAGAGGTTGGAGAGCCGGGCCATGAGCGCTAGCCCAAGCAAGCATACGCATGGAAGCAAGAACGTGCAAATAGTCTAGCCGGTTGTTGACAGGTTTAGCGTTAGCATTGCTTCCTCTGGACAGGACGGGCAACGCATGCTGGGACACCAGGGGGGTATTTCATGCTGAGTTTCGCTGGATAACTGCAGTTGGTAATAACCGACTGCTTACCCCTCTGTTTCCTCCAGTCCATGTTCATTTTGGTCCATTCCAGATTTTAGAAGGGTTCTATCCTGCCAACTCCGTTGATTCCTGCTTTCGTGAAATCTTGTGAAGTCAGAAAGCATGACGGTCTAGGACAGGGCCTGGGGTTAAACATATTCCCAGTGAACCTTGTTTTGTCACACCACACCAAGGGCCTTCGGCAGTCTGAGAAGGAGGCGGTCCTGGTGGAAGAGAGAGACCTGCAGTGGTGAGGGAAGTCAGCGCTAGGCTTGTTCCAGTGTGTGAACGGGCCTCACAGAGTGCTATCAAACGGGCAATAAATAACCGGCCATAGTCATTCAGAGAGAGAGAGAGAGAGGTGAAAGACTAAGTTGATTAGACTAAGTAGGGGACAATCCCCCTGGAGCAATATGGGGTTAAGGGCCTTGCTCAAGGGCCCAACAGTTATGTGTATCATGGCTACACCGGCGATTGAGCCACCAATCTTCTGGAGGTCCCAGTCATGTACCTTCAGCACTACAGGCAGCCCCTTTCTGCAACTCAAGCTCAACCTGTGCACACCATGAAAAGAAGCGCTGTCTTCCCATCACGCATTCCGGGGGAGAGCGTGACCGGGAAATATGATGGTGCATCCCAAAGTGTGGAGGGGAGATTGAACAGAAAGCTGCAGAGACAGCGCGTGAAAGAGAAAGAATGAAAGGAGGAAGGGGGTGAGCTGCGGTGGAGGTGTGGACAGGATGGAGAGGTCTCAGAGGAAGAGGAAGCCCTGCAGGGGGCTCAGAGTTGAAGAGGGGGTCACCACACAATCGTCAGTCGCCCAGTTTCTTGTGGGGGCAAGGAACTGCGTGTGGAGGACGGATCTGGGTCAAGATATTATGTGACTTTAGATGTCTTTAGATGTCGATAGCGATACAAATGAAATTGTGTAGAGCGCTGAGAATTTCAGAGACATGAAGAACAACTTTGTTTTTAATATTGGTGAAGACAGACATGTCAGCAGTAATCCACAGGAAGAGTATAAATACGAAGCGTTTGGCTGAGGTCCAGCGTTTTTTTGTGCCTGTCTTGAAGGCCGGGTGTAGGGGGAGGGATACTATCCCACCCAAGTAGTTGAGATGTTTACAGAGAAACTAACCCATTTTAAAAAAAGAAGCAAGAAGAAGTATATTACTTTAAAAATAAAGCCTGCGACTTGTCGACTTCAGATGTTCCAGCTCCTATGCAGGAATGCAATCTGAAACCTTCAGGTAACAAGGACCGTTAATCTCTGCACTGTTAATCTCTAATCTCTGGCAAAATCAAGCATGTGTGAAATGAGTCGTGTGTGCGTGTGTGTGCATGTGTGTGCGTGTGTGTGCGTGCCATATGAATTACCTTACCACCAGGCGTGTCAGACTTGTGGAAGCATGGCAATGTCTGCTGCTTTCAGTTCCGTTTCAGCACTAAATCAAGCACACTTACTGGCAAAAGAATCAACACCTTATTTTCAAGGAATACACTGACTAACTGCTGACTAAGAGGGCACCACAAAAACCTGCAGATCTGTGGCCCTCCAGGACTGGAGTCAAACCTGCAGACACTGCGGCCCTCCAGGACTGGAGTTAAACCTGCAGACACTGCGGCCCTCCAAGACTGGAGTTAAACCTGCAGACACTGCGGCCCTCCAGGACTGGAGTTAAACCTGCAGACACTGCGGCCCTCCAGGACTGGAGTTAAACCTGCAGACACTGCGGCCCTCCAGGACTTTTTTTTTATCCAGAATTTATTTTTGTTCCCTCAAGCGGACATAACTAATAATAATAATTATACAATAATTTGTTATTTAGCTGTCTGGTCTTCATCTCAAGCATCATATATTCTACTATGCTGAAACCACTACACTACAAGGGACATTCAATAAAAATAAAATGAATCATATCTTTGAAAATATTTTCACTATATTATGTGTTTTCGTTATCCAAGACACTTGTATTATGTCAAAATGTCTTTATCAACGCACACAGCCAACATATCGGACAGGGCGTTTCCTCCGCCTGTCTCTACCACGCTGGAGCTGCTGAGTGACATTGGCCTTTGCCTCGAACATTTAGTTCAAAATACATGTAACATGGGCCAATAAACCTCGCTGGAATGTCAGCTACGCACACACATGTACACGTCGCATTTTATCCTTCACCTAAGCACACAGACACACACAGAGTACACACAGACACACGCAGAGTACACACATATACACACACACCCTTTTTTGAAGAGCTCAAAATTTACAGACAACAAAATAGTTTACTAAGAACACAGGAGGAGCCTTGTCGAGAAGACTGTTGTGATTAGCTAAAACAGAATCAAGCAATACCATTTTTTTCAGCGTTATGGTACAAAAGTGCTTTCGAGCTTTAATATTTGATTGAAGTAAGTTGACTGGGAGTGTATTTGGTACGTTGGTGCGCGCAGGCAGTTAATGTTGGAGACGGGTAAATAAACACGGTGCTCAGAGGCCCCAGGCCGTGGACAGCTGGATAGCATCTCACACATTCTTCAGTCAATATTTACTTTTCACCCACACATCACACGGTCAAGACAGGGCTGTTGAATCAGTGGCTTCCAACACGCACAGCCAGCACATCCTAAACAGGTTTGACCTTGGATTTAGTTATGTTTGTTTTCCTGCTGGGTGAAATATCGGTTTTTTGAAGAAAATCAGAAATATTGTTTCGTTGGTTTCTGATTTTTATTTATTTGTCCAATCGTAATTATAAGGAGAGATGAAAAACAAGATGAGTAAGTAAGAAATATATATGCACAGATTCCTGTTGAAAACAACAATGTTTAACAAAACAAGAAAACAAAAAAGAGATCAAAAAATATATACAGTTGGATGTTTTGGCTAAATTCTGTTGAACAATTTCAGGGATCGACAGGGGCATAAACTACATAAAACATTTCTAATGCATATTTGACCCAGGCCTGGTATTCCCATAAAGAAAAAATGAAGAAATGTCCCATTTTCCACACATTACCGTTTCATGATGCGTGTCATGTTCTGCACTTGGCCCTGAATCAGGACCGTCTGTTGCGAGGCACATTTCGGTCCTGTTTCATGTTAGCCGGGCTGTCTTGGCCTTGGATATTCTCCCGGTTTCCTGGCATTGTGAAAAGTTTTAACAATCCTGGGATTCCGAGCACATGTTTGGGTCTAGCGGCATGCGAAGTGCTTGTTTTTGTAAGTGCCCGGTGGAACACTTTTAGAAGTGTTTTTGTGAGCAGAGCACAATAGCAGATGCATGTTTTTTTTCTTGCACATTTTTTTGCCCTCGATACGGTTCGGATTTATGGTAAACAGGAGAACAATAGCAGCAGTACATTAATTATTATAATACTTTGTTATCAAATTTGATTGTTATCAAATTCAGGATCCAATGCACATCAACCCCTCAAGACGACCTGAGCTTTGCCCATACTCTTGCATTAACACTATTGATAACCAGCTGAATGTAATTATAATAATAATAATCATTATTATTATTATTATATTAGTAGTATTCTTTTTATTATCACTATAATTATCATAGTTTGTTCACACAGCTGAGTATTCACTGCAGCATATTCATCACTCCAGAGTTCAAAAACAGTGCCTGACATCTGACACAAACCAGCAGCCTGTATTGTAATGTAATGTAATGTAATGTCATTTAATGTTACGTCATGTAATGAAATGTTCCATTCCATCCACACTAGAGCCTTTTGGGTGCCTACTGAACACGCCACTCCTGTGACTGGACCCACCCATGAACAGAATCCCTGATCTCCCCCAACATAAGCACAGCTAAACCCGTCTGAGGGCACATGAACCTCACCCAAACCGGCCCCAACACAGAGTGGCACAGAGAACGTGGAGCAGGCACAGCGTCGTGAAACCGTTCTGTGCGTAAGAACCCTAAAGGCTTAGAGCAGTGCGTCGACAAGCTGGAGCCACAGCCACAACCCTGAGGTTACTCCAACAACACACTACATTACACATGCAGTGGATTAGGTTAGGCACAGTACATTATTAATGACTGCAGCATCTGTAGACAGCCCGCATCTCTCCCTGCTCGCCGTGTCTCTGGTGTATGTTGGCAGCGGTTTGTCAGTGGATTACATTAAACCTCCATAAACCACATCCCTGTCTCCGGTTGTCATGGCTCAGTGTCTCCCTGTCTGAAGCCTCACATGGATCATTTCTAAACAGTTTTTTTTTTGTTTTTGCATGACTGTGTTTTTGTGCATCAGTCATGGGCAGAGCTTCTAAGCATCTCCAGTTTTTAGTTTAATGTCTCGTTTCGTGCTATAATCATTCTTCTCATTTGTGATTTTATAAAGGTCAAGGTGAGATGTATTATTATTTATAACAACAACAACATCATCATCATAAATATTATTATGATAAGGATGATGCTGACTGGGTGTTAATCTGTGAGGGACAGATATACATCATGTTTTTATGATCTATCTTTAGCCCCTTGTGTTTGTACCTTGACTTTTGAATCATCCCGGTACTGGAGTTCCTGAAGTTGGTATGGTAGTTACAGACTTGGCCCATCTACCTTATGTACTGGACTTATGTTCATGACCCTACAACCGATCATATATAAGAGTGCCTGCCAAATTCCATTAATGTATTGTACCTTATCTGTTAGGTTGTTTGTTCTGTGACATTGATGCGCACCATTTTGGACGTGGATTTGGATAAAAGCGTCTGCTAAATAAAATGTAATGTAAAAAAAGAGCATGAAGATAAATAAGTAACAGGAAATCCCAGTGTAAGTTTTCGGTGATGTGTCATCTAAACGGAGAATAAAATAAAAAATAAAAATAACAGGGCAGACGCTGTGAATGGGGGAGTGATGGGCGACTTACAGAGGTGTCAGTTTGGCATCTAATAATTTACGAGGTGAAATTCCTCTTCCCTGGCCTGGCTCATCCATAACAAAGGACCCGGTGTCTTCACACAGGGCAGAGAGGAGGAGCCCATTAGGGACCGAGGCTGCTCCATCATTAACAGGGAATCTGCCCTCTGACAAAGGGCCTGACAAGAGATCAAACACCAGCTTTCACATCAACATGCAAGACACTTCTGGTCCAAAGCCACTCAAGTGCATGAGGTCCTTGAAAAGCGTCAGATCCATAAATAGCAAAACAGGCATGTAGAGCAGTTATAAACAAAAAGAATAGTAAGTAAGCAAGTGCAGGGTTTTTATTTAATTTTATTTATTTTTAATAGTACATAGGGTATAGAAAAGTCATATTGGGGGGGGGGGGGGTAAGTGTAGGAGGGAAGACTTCGATATCACAGATTTACCGATTTAATCACTGATAGGCTAGCACCTCTTTATATCTAACCTCCAGGTCTATAAAACTCTCCTGCTACACGCTTGGAGACCCACAGCTGACCACACATCCTGACTGACCTAAGGAAAGTTTGGGGGAGGGCAATGCAGCTGATTGAATGCCAAACAACCAAACAACTTCAAACACACTCACAGGATTGGGGGGGGTGCCTTGTTCAAACCTACTAATCTGCACTCTCTCCTTCCCCAGTGCACAGGGCATGCCACCACACAAAGAGAGAAAGAGGGGAGGAGAGAGAAAAGGAGTGGGAGGAGCCCAGGCTAAGACCTCTCCCACCCAGCAGGTCTTCCCTTCTAATGGCTGACACAGTGTCAGAGCAGCGGAGCCTTTCCCTGGGTCTGCAGCCTACTTCCTAAGAAGTGAGAGAGAGAGAGGTAGGAGGGAGAGAGAGAGAGAGAGGGGGGGAGAGAGGAGATAGGGGGGAGGCAGAGATAAAGAGAGGGGGGAAGATAGGGAGAGGGAAAGGGGAGAGACGGAGGGAGGGAGAAAGAGAGAGAGAGCAGGAAACAGACCCTGGAGGGAGGTATAGAGCCATCCACTAATGCTGCAGCGCATATAGCAGTGAAACACACGTGCACATACTCACTGCGGAGAGAGAGAGAGAGCGAAAGGGAGTGACTGACTGCTGACAAACAACAAAAACTTTCCAGACTGCCTCACCTATAGCACTCTGCCAGGAGCTACAACACAGACGGCACATCGCATTTTATATTTTCTTCTTTTCAAACTGAAGAGGACCACCGTGAAACGGACATTGAGCAAAGAGGACTTACAAAAACTTGGACTTGGCGCAACTTTTTTGTGTCTCAGCAAAGCGAGGGAAAAGCAGAGCAGTGGTTAATTAGATCTGGTATCTGGACTTACCCTTCCTCGTGGATACAGGCACCGTGTCTCTGGTTCGGCTCTCGCTGACGGGGAGACTCGGACAGAAACAGGAAAAGAACGACAAGCCGAGTGAGTACAATTCCCACTCTGTCTGTCCGTCCGTCCATGAGTCGGGCTGCTGTCCTGCCAGGCAGACAGGCAGGGAGAGAGACAGAGACGGGGGTAGGGGAGGGACAGAGGGATCCTGCAGGGAAAGAGCCTCTCCCCGTCAGAGCTATCCCAAAAAGACAGGAGCACCAGTCGAGCCAGGTCCAATCAGCATTTACATCTCACTCCTGTTTGTTCCCAGCAGCCAGCAGTGGGGTGAGGGATCGTTGGTTAACAGACGTAACAGACGACAGCTGCTCTCTTTGTCTTCCATTTGTTTTTGTTTTGTTTTTTTGGTACGTGTTGGGTCTCAGGACGGACAGAAACCCCTTTCCACTTCAGTGGTTTAAATAAAATCACCCACCGCACCCCCCCCCCCCCCCATCCTCCCCCAGCTGCAAAGATGAGCAACAACACAACGGAGGAGTGCGACAGGAACGACGAGTTCAAGTACACACTGTACAGCACCGTGTTCAGCATCGTGTTCGTGGTGGGCCTCATCACGAACATGGCCGCCACGTACATCTTCGCCTGCTCTCTCAAGCTGCGCAACGAGACCACCACTTACATGATCAACCTGATGGTGTCCGACCTGCTTTTCGTCCTGACGCTGCCCCTGCGCGTCTTCTACTTCATCAACCGCCACTGGCCGTTCGGCGCCCTGGCCTGCAAGCTGTCCGCCTCGCTCTTCTACACCAACATGTACGGGAGCATGCTGTTCCTCACCTGCATCAGCGTCGACCGCTTCCTTGCCATCGTCTACCCGCTGCAGTCGCGTGTGGTGCGCAACAAGCGCAACGCCAAAATCGTGTGCTGCGCCGTCTGGGTGCTGGTGCTGGCGGGCAGCCTGCCCACGGGCTTCCGCCTGAACACGTCCTTCAACGACGACCTCACCAACCGCACCTCCTGCTTCGAGAACTTCTCCTCCAAGCAGTGGAAGACGCACCTGTCCAAGATGGTGGTGTTCATCGAGACGGTGGGTTTCCTCATCCCGCTGATGCTCAACGTGTTCTGCTCCGTCATGGTGCTCCAGACCCTACGCAGGCCCCAGACCCTGACGCAGGGCAGCCAGTTGAACAAGACCAAGATCCTGCGCATGATCGTGGTGCACCTCCTGATCTTCTGCTTCTGCTTCATCCCCTACAACGTCAACCTGGTCTTCTACGCCCTGGTGCGCAGCAAGACGCTCGCCAGCTGCACCGCGGAGTACGTGGTGCGCACCATCTACCCCGTGGCCCTCTGCATCGCCGTGTCCAACTGCTGCTTCGACCCCATCGTCTACTACTTCACCTCTGAGACCATCCAGAACTCCATCAAGCGCAAGTCCACGACCCGGCGTTCCTACGACGTCCGCTTCTCCGAGGCTCTGCAGTCCGAATCCTCCTCGGCGATGCTCAGCTTACAGACCCTCAAATCCATGATTCCGTTCCGTAACGAGTCCAATGTGTGACGCTGCCACGGGATTGGCCGCTGAAAGGGTCACGTGACTCATGGATGTGTGTACATATCAGATATTACTTTACCTCTGTGAGGCCTTAGGGACGAGGGGGTGGGGTTGGGGTTGAATCTTCAAAAAAGAAACAGCATGGGAAGGATTTTTAACCCAGCAACCCCCCAGGAGGGAAAAGAAATAAGACGCTGGATTTTCGTTCTTTTCTCCTCCATTTACAAAGCTAGCAGTTTAAAACAGCCATTTCATTAACCCTGTTGTTTTTGGGGGTTCTGATTCTTCTTATGTTCTCATGTTTTGCGAAAAATGTCACAACCACCTTACTACATCGTCATGTGGAATACATCTGTTTCTACCCCAAAACAGCTGTGAAGTTACTTACTTCAAACACAAATGTACTGGAATGACTTCTGAACACTGGAGCTGCATGTGTAATGTGTGTTTCTGAAACTCGCCTATTCGTGTCCCATGGTAAGTCAATGTCCCATGGCGCTGACAATTAAAGAGAAAGCTCTGACTTAAACACGTGAGGCCAAACTATATATGCTATATATCCTGCTTTTAATGCTTCATTTGATGCCATTTTGGACACTGGTCTGGTCCAGATTATTGCTCGAAAGTAGAGGACAGCAAGCCATCGAAGCTCAGGAACA
Organism: Conger conger; assembly: GCF_963514075.1. Lineage (NCBI taxonomy): Eukaryota > Metazoa > Chordata > Actinopteri > Anguilliformes > Congridae > Conger > Conger conger. The sequence goes on from NC_083772.1 coordinate 20,265,784, forward strand.
GCATTAATTACGAAATAAAAAAAACTAAACGTATTATGAAAACTTTGTTTCATGACATTCTATACAATGCACTGACCAGCCATTTCAATTTAATTTGCACTGTCTCTAAGTTATTGGCCTTTTTAAGAAATAAATAAATAAAGTAAAAGTATCTTGAAAGCGTTTGGTTGTATTCATACACTATAACTGTGGGGTCAACTGAAGTAAGTGTGCAGGCACTGGTTACTCAGAGTTTCTACTTTTTCTTCCTCATTTTGTCTTTTGTCATTCAATAGATTGCCATTGTTTTCATGGTGATCTGTCAGTTGCATGTTTAACACCAGATCACTGGGCTTATTTTGGACATTCATTGAGCCAGGTGGCCTGCTGAGTTTGGAGCTTCGTACAGCAATGTTACCACCGAAACCACGACAGAGTGACTCATGACAACATCAGGAACTTACTCTGCAAGGGATTTTTGCAATGTACTGAAAACTCAGTCGCAGCCTTTGGTCCTTCACAGATCAATAGACAGATAGATATACAGATATTCCTTTATTGATCCCCTTACCCAACTGAAAAGGTTGCAAAATGACATGTTGATTATTATTATTATTATTATTATTATTATTATTATTATGCATCCATTTTCAGCCATATTCAAAACTTCTTATTTCATGTGAGAGTACATTTGTACAGTTTCATTTATAATTTCTTTTAAGTAACTGAGTGTTCATATTTTACCAGCATACAAAGAGTCCAACATATATCTGACACAGGTCAATTTGCAATGAATATTTTTTTGGCCGCATATGGTCTGGGACTGGAACAGTAATCCGCAGCCTCCTCCCCACCCACCATTCTGAAGGAGTAAGACCTCTTTGGAGACCCAACATGTGCAACAAGCTTTGCTTCACTTCCTCGGTGGCTAACGCTACGGGTGCAGAACCATGGGCTCATTGGTTCTGCACGATGCAATCCCTGCATCGTCAGCGCACACAGCTGCTGTGTTTTGTAAACTCAGCAGTCGCCACCAGACCACAGTCACCGTACCTCACCTTACGGAAAATGAGGGTAGATTCGCCTTGAGCAAACTCCAGTCAGTCCTACCAGGATCAGTGTCTGCAACCATGACTAAAGCACATGTAAAACATACAGAAAAACCGGTTTCACATGGCTTATATCTGTTATACGTTATACGTAATTCAAACAGGAACAATGCAAGTAGACATTGTTACAGGTTAAAGACATGAGACAGATACACTGCATTCAGGGTTCTTGCCAAACCTACTTTGCAACCCCTGTCCCTGTTTCGGCATGTGTCACATGTAAGCTGCAGTAAGCAGTAATATCTTTGGCCTGTCCTTTTAGAGGCCAGAGTGAGATAGCGGTTTGTTTTCTTTTCCAGAGAGTGTTGAAGAGTGACTACCTTCAGCAGGGGCTCTGCAGCAGAACTGACGCAACCCAACTGATCTAGAATAGCGAATAGCTGGGGGCATGAAATAGCTGGTGTGTTTGTCTTCAGGTCACGCCTGTTGGGAGAACATAGAGCGGGGGGGGGGGGGGGGGGGGGGGGGCGCAGGAGGCAGATGTGGGCCCAAATCTGTCAGGGGAGGGCCTCTGTATTTTTTTTCATGCCTATCAGGCAAGCACCTACAGAGGAGGGGACGGACCACATACCTCCTGGCGCTCTGAGCCGAGAGACACACTGCAGAGAGAGGTGGGGCAGAGCGAGGGAAGGGGGGGCAGGGCGAAGCGGGGGGGAGCACGCTTAGGGCCAATTCGTTACTTATGAGTCAGACTCCGGGGTGCGGCTTTGGCAGTTACAATGCGAGATTAAACATGCCTCGATTTCGCCACTGCTGCTGCGTTGTTCTTCTGCTTTTAGCGAGGGGGTGCGCCTCAACCTCCTCCCCCCACACTTTCGCTCCGTGTGCCCCAGAGCGATGCTCCGGGCAGGGGCGTCCTCCCAAGTCTGGTCCCTAACCCTGGTTCTGGTCCTGGAAGGTTTCAATGCCACTCAGAACTTAAGAGGCTCATTACACAGGCACCTCGCCTGCGTTCCTGGGTGTGCGGCCTGGCTGCTGATTTTCATGTGAAAGCAAACCCAAACCGGTCCCTCAGGGACCTGGTTCAGGGGAGTCCCTCTGAGTCCTTATGGTATAGTTTCTGAGCTTGGATGTTACCGTTCACTGACATTGCGGTCAAGAAAAACACAAACCGCAAAACTGCTTTGCTCATTCCCAAGAAGCCTCTCAACTGACAGTATTTCAATAAACTACCTCATGGCTTGGAACTGAGAGAGGGCCGGTGCCAGGGAATGATCTGTTCTTGTTCCACTGACTTGTTTTTGAAGACAACTGCGATTAGCTTAGCAGCCAGATACACCCGTCACAGAGGGGCAGGCAATGGGAGGCACGCAACCGCTTCATAAAAGCTCTACTCTAGAGTAGAATGACCACAACACACAGTAAAGATTAAAAGGGCTCCACACTAACATTTTTTCCCCAAGAAGCACACTGGTCCTAAGTGCACACATTTAAGATCACACTAATGCATCCCAATTAGCTCTAAATTATTTTACCAGTGAGAACATAATCTATTCAGGAGCAAACGCTCCTTTGAATGGGAGCACTGTCGAGCCCTGATAAAACCAAATGACAAAATGAAAATCTCAGAAGACAAACAGCTCAAATCACAGCCCTGTGTAAAATAATAATAATAATAATAATAATAATAATAATAATAATAATAATAATAATATATACAGTACCAGTCAAAAGTTTGGAAACACCTTGCCTTTTTCTGGATTTTTTAAATAAATGTTTTATTTCCACTGTTTGTAATCAAGCAATTCATATGTGGTCAAAGTGCAGATTCTCATGTTTTATTAAGCCATGTTTTTATACATTTTGGTTGCACCATGTACTAATTACAGCACGTTTTATGCATAGCCCCCCATTTCAATGTTTGAGACAACTTAACATAATGTCAAATAAAATAGTCATGTTTTGTATTTGGTTTAATATCCATTGCATAGCATGACTTCCTGATGTCTGTGACCTATCAACATCACCAGAGTCTGGATATCTCGTTCTCAGCTTGTCCTACAAGCAATACTATAACTCTTTGCACTTTCAAGTGCAAAGAGTTATAGTATTGCTTGCAGTTTATATATAAACTGCACAACGACACAAGTCCAAAGCTTTTATGTAATTTCCCTTCAGTGCCTCCTATGCTGCCTTTTTTATGGAACTTATTAAATCCTGTACCCTTCTGCTGCTCTAGGGTATATGAGACTGATATTAAAATTAATATTGCCTGCCTCTTTCCGACATCAAAACCAGGACACCAAGGACACGCACACATGCATGTTTTATTTTCTGTTTTATTTTCTTGTGGTCCACACAGCTCCAGAATGAAAGCTTGGTTTCAGTGGGCCCCTCCCAGCTGACTCGTAAAATGTCTGCCATGATGTCAGAAAAACATATGAAAGGCTTAGATGAGGGCAGATTTTGTTTGTGTGTAAATTTTGACTATTGGAAAAAAGGATGTGTTTTGCATTAAAAAAATATAAAATCTATAATAACACTAAGAGAAAGTTGGGTTAAAATCTGTTACGGAGAAAACACCAACAACAGATCTACGCCAAAATAAGTTTCCAGAAATACTATCGATTATACGGCACAAACTGGAGAGAAGGTCACAGCCTCATCTGTGCGTGTGAGTACTGATGGGAAAGAAAGTGATAGGAGCACAAGGACACAGATTACTGTGTGTGCGAGACAGAGCAGAGGCAGAGCTGAGTCTGGTGTGAGAGAGACACAGAGCTGAGTCTGGTGTGAGAGACACGCAGAGCTGAGAGACACACAGAGCTGAATGCCGTTCGGCCATGCCAATGAACATATCAGCAAAGGAAACCGCCATGGAATCAGACTCACCCTTTCCAGCGCATGTGCGTCATACAGCACAGGCTGATATAGCACAACACTGCTAATACTGCTGCAATAAACCAGGGTGTGCGTGTGTGTGTCCGCGTGTGTATCCCTGTGCATGTCTGTGCAACTGTGTGTGTGTATCTGCATGTGTGTGTGCGTGTGTGCTTGTATGTGTGTGTGTATGTGCGTATCGGAGTGTGCGTGTGTGTGCGGGAGTGTGTGTGCGTTTGCTTTGCATAGGGGGGACTGAATTATGACCTGTTATGTGAAACACTCATTTTGAAAGTGCTTGTACCTCACCCACAATAGCTGGTGAGAGAGACAGAGGGTTGATATGGGTCTGTGTTCTATAAACAGCTGTCCCTCTCATCTGTCTCATGTCACAGGTGTGTGGGCCTTGGCCCTCCCTCTCTACACAAAACAAGGTCACAGCGGAAGCACCAGGGCTCAAAGTCTCAATATAACATTTGCATGACTACATTCTTTTTTTTTTTTTCAACACAGCAGATAAACCTGTTTAGAGGCAGCCACTTGCCCACATTTTATTTATTTCTCGGAAAGGAGCAGGATCTCAGTTTTATGTAAACTAGTTGTCATACTTCAGGTGTAACCACTTCCCCAAAAGCAGGCTGGCAACCAGGACGAATTTTAGGAAGTGGCTCCCAGCAGCCGTTTTTGTCAGTTAAGCTATGACCCCGCTACATGCTAACTCCACATGCTCGTTTAGACAGGGCGGCAACGTGTTTCCAAGACACCGGAAACAAAGCGAATGGGTCGGGCTGACGGAACCAGGGAGGTGGACTGATGCCGGGAGTCGTCCACCCTGTGGCCGGCATCTTGTGTGGCAAGACGCGGGGGAAGCACAGTTCTTTACTCTGCAGAAATGCCGCTACTCTATAAACTGGGCGCCACTGCACCATGGGTAGATCATTCAGATGCGCTGGAAGAGGCAGAAAAAAAAAAACGTTGGCGCATAGGTTTCGCTTTCGCATGACCAGACGTGTATTCGTGACTGCTCCTGTGTTTTGGTTATCTGAGGGCCCCTATTCACATGCACACAGCCGCAAAAGCGCTTATCTTATCAGCTCACACTCCCCTCTCACCGAGCTGCACGGAGAGAGGCTCAGAGAACCGGACACTCCAGGCATCGCAGGCAGCTAAGCAAGCGCTTGCATCGAGATTTTTTATTTATTAGCCGTATTCAACCAGAGATAAATTCATCTGTTAACAGCATGTCACATCATCACGTAATTTATGTCAATTACTCCATTAATGGCTAGGCAACAGATGTTTGTACATTTTGCAAACATAAACTTTGTAGTAGGCTAGTAGTATTAGTATTAGTGGTAATAGTAGCCTAGTAGTAATTACCATCATCATCATAATCATAATAATAATAAAACCTAAAACGAATACATTAACTAAAAACCCGACACAGTATTCTTGCTTTCTTTGGCACTTAACTCTGATTCTAGCATGAACTGTGATGGGGATAAGGTTCATTTTCTCAGTCCTGACCCCTCACACACCGAGAGAGAAAGAGAAAGTGTTTGCGTGCAGCAACTGATAATTCTGATTATATTCACCCACACAAGAGACATATTCCATTACTAACAGCTTCAACTCACTTCAAACACCAACCTTTGGGTAAGAGCATTCATATTAGAGCAGTTATAACTCTGATCCCAGACATTAAAAAGGTACAATGGCATATTAAATAAATGCTTTATAAAGCATAATCAGGTCATCTGATAATAGCTTTGCTAACCAAATTGAAATAAATTGTTATTGTTACTTTTTAATGGAACTCAAGTGCCGTTTCACTCAAACCTCAAACCTCAAACCTGTTTTTGCTAAGGTATGCCAATTCACAGCGTCATGGCAACAAGGACCAACGCACCCCCCCCCCCCCCTAAAAAGACAACATTGAGGTTAGGTTTTTTTTTTTTTAAGGGGCGGATGTTGAGTGCCCATTTGTGCCACGGTTGCTCCAAGTGCACTGGCACATTACAGGATCTGATTTTGACCAGAGAGCTGGAGTGCTTTTATAAAACCTTTTTCTTCAACACCACAGAAAAGCATCTGAATACTTCACAGTACTGCAGCACTTGACAACAATGTGCGGACATCTTTTGTTTGAGTTCAGACTCGATATCCTGAACCGTACTAGAATCGTATAGCTGGATGAGTAGCTGTTTCTCTTTGATTCATAAAACCTCTTTTTCTTGAAACGTTCAACTGTAGTGGTTGTTAATGGCCTCATAGACTATGTCTAACCTGATCCTCATTCCGATCTGCAAGGCAGATGTCTTTAACAAACCAACATAATGTCTAACAGATGTCTTTAAAATAAAACAATAGCTATAAACCCAAACAGAGGGTATCTAAACATCCATCAGCCTGCCAAAGTCTCTGTCACACTGGGAAACTCTGGTCTGGACTCAACCTCACAGATGTGTTGTACAGACACCACCAAGAAAATTAAATTAAATGTGTCAATGCTGAGAGATGATTACTGAGATTAAAAATATCATTGTACAGATACACGCCCTCGACGAGGAAGTTCCTGTGACAGGAAAATAAAGCTCTTGCAGGATGTGGTGTACATCCCTCCTTCTTAAGATTAAAACTAACCCTTCTCAAGATTAAAACCATCTTCTCAAGATTTACTGTTATGTGAACTCTTCTGAAGATTAAAATGAACAAATGCCTCAAGGCTGAAACTCTTAAATCTGAAGCTGCCTCTTCAGGATTAGAACAAACTCCAAGCTCATAACCCTACTTCTCAGCAGACCTGAGTCAAATCATTTAAACACTTTAACCCATGAGAACCAAAGTAAAATTTAAAATAAGAAACACAATACTCTTTCATATGATTGCCTGTTTTGGCTAAAACAATTCCATAGAGATCAGCAGCATCAAAAGAATGAAAGCATTTCAAATATGTATTTGACCGAGGGCTAGTTCTCATAGCAAGGCTTAGACGGAAGACACTGATCACACTAACTGCAAATGCTGGCAAGTGATGAAGCCTAGCGGCTAAGGTACATGACTGGGACACAGGACCCAGAAGGTTGGTGGTTCAAGCACTGGATCCGCACAGCTGTTGGGCCCTTGAGCAAGTCCCTTAACCCCCCCCCCCCCCCCATTGCTGCAGAGGGCATTTTCCCCTGCTTAGTCTAATCAACTGTGAGTGGCTTTGGATAAAAGTGTCAGCTACATAACCGTATTGTAATGTAATGAAGGGCTGAGCCTGAGATTACAACAGGGAATGGAGGAATTAACCAGGGAAACAACAAGATGAGAGAGAGACGCTGCAGCACAGCGTTTAGGCTTTGATTCCACCCTGGGGTGCTGCCATTCTTCTCTTGAGCAGAGTACCGGACCTGAATTGTTTTGGTAAGTATCGAGCAGCATGTAAAAACCTGCAGGCTCTGCAAAATAGTCTGCTAAATGTCTTTAAAATGTAGCATTAATACATAAAGAAGAGGGAATATAGCAATACGCGAAAAGCTCAATCAGTAAAGAGCTTTCTTGTTTACAAAAAATGAAGAAAAAAAGATTGAAATCTTGATTACGTAAGAAGCCGGAGTCAGCCCAGACATACAAACTATCAGTGTGTTAAACCCTAACCCCCTCCACAGTGTGTTAAACCCTAACCCCCTCCACAGTGTGTTAAACCCTGCGCCCTCCACAGTGTGTTAAACCCTAACCCCCTCCACAGTGTGTTAAACCCTAACCCCCTCCACAGTGTTAAACCACGCCCCCCTCCACCCCCCCAGTAATGATATAACAATAATAATTTGTTATTTAGCTGAAGCTTTTAACCAAAGCAACATAAACTCCACCCCCTTGCTAGTTAAAAAAGAAAGAAAGAAAGAAAGAAAAAAATAAACAATTTAGCTGACACTTTTATCCAAAGCAACGTAAACCCTGCCCCCTCTCCCCCAGAACAGGGAAAATGTGCAGCTGTTAAGCGGGGGGGGGGATCTGTCTGCAGTGGATCTCTGTGGATCTCAATGAGCACGCTCATAACGCTGGATCAAGGGCCTGGGGGGGGGGGGGGGTGTTGGGGGGTGTTCCTCCAGACATCACCAGTACAGGCCTTCTCCAGAGAGAACTGCGCACAATGCACTGCATTATGGGCCTTTAGCAGATGTTCTTATCCCGAGCTGCTTATACAACCATCTCCACTTACACAACTATCACTTTTACACAGTACAGTCTCCATTTCAACAGCTGCATATACACTCAGTGAGCATTCTATTATTCTATCTATTAGGCAGACCTTAATGCAAAGATTTAAATCAGCCAATGTTTTAAATGATTGAGGTTACAAGCCCAGTCAAGCCCAGCCAAACAGCTGTGCAGATCTTATTGTGGCCTCACCAGGGCTTGAACCAACAACCTTCCAGGTGCCAGTCACCTAAGCCACTGGGCATAGGCTTGTATGAAAATGGCCAGTGAGGGTGCCGGGTTTTGTTTTAGCCCAGCACTACGGCACCTGAATTATTTCACTTATCAGGGTCTTCCATCAAAACCTTGATAAGTGGAATCAGGGGTCTTAGTGCTGGGTTAAAACAAAAAACCTGCACCCACACCGGCCCTTTTTGGATAAGATTGAACACCCCTGACCTAGAGAGTGCCCGAGCAAGGCCGTCCATTGAAAGTTTACCGCCATGCCCGTCCAGCCGGGGGTCCAGACTGCTCGCCGTGACGCTACGCTAATCCCAGAGGGCGTGACAGACGCCTGCGCACGACGGGACGGATGGTGATGAAAGCGGAGCGGAGCGGAGAGAGACAGAGACGGAACTCACACAAAGACAGAAGCAGACAGGAAGATGGAGGACGTGGGTGTTTTTGTGCAGCACCTGCTTCCCCGTGTTATCCAGTTTAAACAGGAACAGCAGCCGGGTCAGGGATCAGAGACACAGGTGGTCTGCTACCACAAAGCGTTCCTTTGTGTGAGAACATGTCTGTCACACAGCAAAAGCATCTCTGATAAGAGGTGGTAGGCCTGTAGTGTAGTGCTTAAGGTAAGCAACATAATTAATGTTAGTTTGTAGTGAAATTGACCAGTATTAAGGATTCACAATGGTCTTGTAACAATGTTTTAACACAAATATCTTACCTATTGTACCTTTAATTGAAACTTACAACAAACAGGACATTTCCAGAGGCGAACCATTTGATGCTTTCTGAAAGAAATCTGATACTAGATCACCACTCCTACAAAAAGTCACATTGAATACTGGTCAATTTCACTACAAACTAACATTAATTATGTTGCTTAACTCTTTACGTTGAAAGAACTTTGCTGTTGTTATGGATGGAATGAATACACATTCAGGAGTATCAAGAATTTGATGTGATATGTATAAAATATGCATTTGACCGAGGCCTGTTGTAGACATTACAGGGCTGCCTTTAGCGTAGTGGTTAAGGTACATGACTGGGACACGCAAGGTCGGTGGTTCAATCCCCAGTGTAGCCACAATAAGATCCGCACAGCCGTTGGGCCCTTGAGCAAGGCCATTGTTCCAGGGGAGGATTGTCTCCTGCTTAGTCTAATCAATTGTACGTCGCTCTGGATGAGAGTGTCTGCCAAAATGCCAATAATGTAATGTAATGTAATGCAAGCTGTAATGTAAGCTGGATGACCTGCTCAACCCACACTGGAATGTTGCCAATGAGAACAAGATTAACATAAGGCTACTGCTCTGACCACTCAACCCAGAAGTTTCCTTTGTTTAAAAATGCACTAGAAAGGAACAAATTAAATCCGAAACTCACAGAAATATCGTCTAAGCACTCGTTTTTTACAGTTCTTATAAAGCCTATGTCTATAAGAAGAGGATAGCAGCGATACGTTCCAAGCGTTGTTGGAGATTCGAGGATAGATAAAAGGCTTGCGCTGAACGTGTCTCTGCTTGTGTCAGGGGCGTGGAGGTTACCATGGTGACGCAGTCTAGGAAATTCTCAGCGATCGATCTTACCGTTTCGAAATTTCATATGATTGTAGACAGAGGGGGTTTCGATTGACTCGAAGCAGTCTGTCACTTAGTTCAAGACTAAACTATGCATTACAACATTTTAAAATGTTTTTTTAAATGTCCAGTATATTCAACAGTACATTTTATAATTTTATTTATTGATTTACATATTTTACAAATCAAATTGAAATTTAAATGATTTGTTATCGTGTTTAATTCTTTACTATAAATTGTAAACCTATTCGATGCTATAAATACACTATAATGTTTTTAAGAATGTTTTGTTTGAGAACAAGACTGCCTGAAAAAGAAACTTTGGTCTCAGTGGGATGTCCCAATAAATAAAGGTTTAGGTTGAATATAACATTACATTATTATATTTGATATCACATACATGTCGCAGAAGCTCTTATAGAGACTGACTGGCCGTTGAAGAGATCATTCCCCTGATGTCTGTGCTCCTGGCTGACAGTATTCAATGTGACATCACTGGAGTGTGACTGCAAATGAAGTCTGCAAAACCACAGAACCAAAAGCCAAATCCTCCTGAATACATCCGTGACCACTGCCCAGCGAGCTGGCTTGACCACCATTTCAGGTTTAAAAAAATGAAAATAAGAATTGAGCTTGAGGGGAAAAGCGGATATTCCGGTTTAGCGCTTGGTTTTGGGGATTATCATCTCCCAAGTCTGAGACTCTCGCAGGACGTTAATGACTGGCAAACAGCCGTTTAGAGACTAGCCTGGGCAAGTGTTTGGGGGAGTGGAGCTGACCTGTCAGGACAGATGTTTGGGAAGATCAAGAGCAGACGCGAGACAGGCCTGTCCTACAAAGATGTCCTCCTCCAGAACCGAGTATATACACTGAGGCCCCGGAAAATGCCCCCGTTCCCCCACTCTCTTCCCGTAAACACGCCAGCTGAGTCGTAAATCACACCACGTCACACACAGGCTCATAAGCAGACGTGCCCTATCAGGAGTCACACACAGTTCACAGCTGATGTTTACAGAGATCGTCGTCCCGGTCTGGAAGGCCTCAAAAGCCTCACTCGCAGGCAGACCTGGACAGAATGTGGACTCCTCAACAAGCGTTAACCCCCCACCCCAGAAACACACTCATTCCATGAGCTTTTACAAGCAAAAAAGGTACAACTTCATTATGTATTGCTGGATAGGGGGAGTGTAGCACTGTTGCCTCACAGCAAGAAGATACCGGGCCTGAATCCCGACTGGGGCCTCTCTGTGTGGAGTTTGCATGTTCTCCCTGTGTCTGCGTGGGTTTCCACCGGGTACTCCGGTTTCCTCCCACAGTCCAAAAACACACTGGTGAGGCTAACTGGAGACTCTACGGGCCAGTTTCACAGACACACATTAAGCCGAGTCCAAGAACAGATTCAATTTGATTGATAGTCTTGACAGTGGGTTTGTGCATGTACACTGGTCTGAGGGCAGAGATGGAGAGCTAAATTTAATAGGCTTGATAACGGGAACTGTTTATGTTCAGTGTAACATGGAAGATGATACGGTGTTTAGTGCCGAGAAGCGATACTGTGGTCAAGCAGTTCTCACAATGGGAATGAGCCATATTTCCTGTAACATTGTAACTCAATCTTGGCTGCTCTTATCCAAAAAAAAGGGCTTTGGAGGGATAAGTGCAGTAGAAATATTACCGGTGTTATATAAACACGATGATGATGTGGGCTCAAGGGTACAGGGTGTGTGTGATGCATCAGACTTTTCTGATTTTATAATAAATAATCAAATCTAATAAATATTTAGGCAATGCTCAACAAGATCCCACACTGTGAAATTCAAAAGCACTTCCGGGAAACCGCTTTCCTGAATGAACATATTGCTTAATTTACCTGCCTTTTCCAGAATACACACTCAAAAGCCTGATAAAGCAGACACTGCTAAGCGGTGAACAGTCAACAGTGCAATCGGCAATCACTGTGGTAACAGGATATATGGCTTGAAAGGGTTAAAACTTGAGGTTCTATCTGTATGACCTATTTTAAGATGCCACCTCTTTAGCAACAACAGTTCCTTATTTGTAAAATGTGGGTGGCGAAACAAGCATGGGGGGCACCTCTGCATTTTGGACATCCATACACTACACGGTATACTATGGGTTCAATAATAGTAGGAATTTCAAGCAATGGTATGTCAATTTCAAGCTTTTGTTAAGAAAAGGAGTGATACTCAATGGGTAAATAAAAAGCAAGTCATTTAGCTTTTTACACTCAAAACATACAAATGGTTGCAATTTCCAATCTTAGCAGGTTAAAAAAATCCATGTACCAAACTTTGAACAGCCATCACACCGGGATGTCACAGTGACAGCCTAAAGATAAATTACACAATGAGTTAAAAGGGCAGCCTGCAGCTAAGGTAGGCTAATGAATGGGACCCAGAAGGTTGGTAATTGCTCTTAGCACATGTCTGTTTACAGAGCGATGACTTTGTAAAGGTTTAGAAATCCCGAAATGGATTCATTTTACTGTCTATAATCATACATTATTGTTTAGTTATGCAATCCCAGATGGGTAATGAATATTTCACATACACGGTCAGATTTCGGTCACACATCTGTAAGGCGGCCTGTAGCATAGTGGTTAAGATACATGACAAGGTTGGTGGTTCGATTCCCGGTGTAGCCACAATAAGATCAGCACAGCTGTTGGGCCCTTGAGCAAGGTCCTTTACCCCACATTCCCCTGCTTAGTCTAATCAACTGTAAGTAGCTTTGGATAAAAGCATCAGCTAAGTAGCACATTGTAATTATTATTACTATTAAAGAACCGGAAATGGGACACCTAGAGCTTAAACAGGATGAGAATGATTTTCCTAGAACACAGGATATGAGACATAAGGGGCTTTTTTAGGGCTGAATAACGGCCCCGGAACGATGAGATTTGCCAGGCACGTGGTATGAAAACGCGTCGACTCCCGGCGAAATATCTTAGTTCCGGAGTAAAGTTCCACCGGTAGAAATGCGCTAATAATAGCACAGAGCAAGTCCTTATCTCACAGTGTGGGCTGAAGGGTTGCAGCCTTATCAGGTGACGCTGATAGCACCCGAAGCTCCAAATACCAAAGGCAGATGCAGGCTACAGCACTAACCCTAAACAGGGCCAGGAAATCACATTTAGAGGAGGTTAGCGTCGTCATAACGATAAACCGCATAGGTGGGGTAGCTGGTAGCTGGTAAGTTCAAGCTGGTTGTAGCTGGATTTTAGAGCAGGGCTGAGCTCCCTGAGTAGTGTGGTGACCCTGCCACTTCACAACACACTCAATTTAATTTCCTGTTTGCTGTGTCTGTTGCTTTCCCAGCGAGGTGCTAATTAATGGGGTGATTGGATTGCCTGTTGCCATCTTTATGTGTTGAAACATCATGTCTCAATGTTTATCCTGTGTGCCAGCTGTAGTGATAGGCTTGTGACATGTGATACGTCATGCTGTTGACTGTATGTGTGGTCATGCAGCTCTCAATAAAGTTAGTTGATTGAATGGCACTAACGGTTTAAGACGTTCGTCAGCCCCTAGGTTTATCATTGTACCTTTTCAACAACACAACATGGTGTCAGAAGTTTAAAAACCGAATTTAATCTGTTTGATTTTGAGTGACAACGGAAAGTGAGTGTTAGTTTGCGTGTTTAGCAACGTTATTTTACGTTGTTAGTAATTAACTAGATAGCTTCAGTTGTAGCCAGCTAGCTAGGAGTTTGCGCCGCGAGTGACGTCGGTAGCTAGCTAGCTCACAAGCTAACCAAACAGCAGCATGAACCAGTTCCAAATAGCCCCACCGGAGAAGTTCACGTTCAAGGCAGACGACTGGCCGAAGTGAATCAAGCGCTTCGACAGATTTCGCATCGCGTCTGGTTTAGAGACACAGGCGGGCGAAAATCAAGTCAATGCCTTGGTGTACACGATGGGCGAGGAGGCGGAAGACAAACTGATGTCACTGCACCTCAGCCCGCGAGAGGCGAGTGAGTACTCAACGGTCAAAGAGAAGTTAGAGGCTCACTTCATAGCTTGCAGGAACGTGATTTTTGAAAGGGCCAAGTTTAATCAGAGGCAGCAAGAGATGGGCGAGTCGGCTGACAGCTTCATTACTGCACTCCATTGCCTGGCAGAGTACTGTGGATATGGTGCTTTGCATGACGAGATGGTGAGAGACAGACTGGTCGTGGGTCTGAGAGACAAAAGACTGTCCGAGCAATTGCAAATGGACCCTGATCTAACACTCCAAAAAGCAGTCACCAAAGCCAAACAAAGTGAGCAAGTGAAATAACAACAGGAAATGTTAAAGGAGACGTCTCAAACACAGAGCTCGACAGCCTCCATGCGCAGCAGCAGCGCAGGAGTGCGAGATCAAAGCCCGCCAAACAACAGTCGACACACGCATTCAAGGAGCACAGGAAGGCACAGGACTGGCCGTGCAAAAGATGCAGGGACACGAGGGGGCACAGCCTACAACAGTGCCCAGAGAGAGAAGCTACCTGCAATCAGTGCAAGATGAAAGGACATAATGCTCGGGTATGTAGAACAAAAGAAATGCATGAAGTGAACGTAGCTGACACTGATGATAGCACTGATGATGATGATGACGTCAGATTCCTGGGCACAGTAACAGCGGATTCAAGGGACAGCCCCTGCATGACTGAAATAAAAATGGACAAACACAAAGCCGTGTTTAAAATTGACACTGGCGCTGACGTGACAGCAGTCCCGAAAAAGCTCTACACCCAGGGCCAATTCAGCTGCCTGGAGAGAGCAACACTGATCCTGAAGGGGCCAGGAAGAGCACCTCTCAAGGTAGAGGGCAAGTTCACAGCTCTAAAGAAAGGAGACAGACGCACAAAAGAGGACATTTATGTCATGGAGGGGCTGAGCACACCGCTGCTTAGCCGCCGAGCAGCCACAGCATTGCAGCTGGTCGCCAGGCTGGGGGCCGTTAGCCTGGAGTCCACCGAGCCCATCAAACAGGAGTTCCCAAAAATCTTCACAGGACTAGGCAAGATGGAGGGTGAGTACAACATTATACTCAAACCGGGGGCAAAGCCATTTTCCCTCTCGACGCCCAGGCGCATTTCCCTCCCCCTCCTTCCAAAAATCAAAGATGAACTTCATCGCATGGAGCTGTAAGGGGTGATCTCAAAGGTGAAGGAGCCCACAGAGTGGTGTGCGCCTATGGTGGTGGTACCTAAGAGCGCAGGCAGGGGGGTTAGAATATGTACTGACCTCACCAAACTGAATACATCAGTGATGAGAGAGAGACATCCCCTCCCTTCAGTTGAAAGCACCTTGGGACAGCTAGCAGGAGCCAAGGTGTTCTCTAAGCTCGACGCCAACGCTGGATTTTGGCAGATCCCACTCACCAAAGAATCTTCTCTGCTGACCACGTTTATCAATACATTCGGACGGTATTGCTACAACCGTCTGTGCTTCGGAATCTCATCCGCACCAGAACACTTTCAGAAACGCATGCAGCAGATTCTGGAGGGCCTAGAAGGAGTTCTCTGCCAGATGGACGATGTGTTGATCTGGGGAGCCACGCAGAGCGAGCACGGCGAGAGACTACGGAGGGCACTGTCACGACTACAGGAAGCTGGAGTGACGC
Source organism: Conger conger (assembly GCF_963514075.1). NCBI lineage: Eukaryota > Metazoa > Chordata > Actinopteri > Anguilliformes > Congridae > Conger > Conger conger. Next base: position 20,281,316 of record NC_083772.1, read on the forward strand.
TGAACGACAAATGTGAGTTCTCCAAGAGCAGGATAAAGTTCCTGGGGCAGGTCATTGATGCAGCGGGGGTCAGCGCAGACCCTGATAAAGTGACCGCTGTACGAGCTATGAAGGAGCCCTGCAACATCAGCGAGGTGAGACGCTTCCTGGGGATGACAAATCACCTGGGGAAGTTCCTGCCTCACCTGGCCGACAGGACACGGCCACTCCGAGATCTCCTGAGGAAGGCCAACATATGGTCATGGGGGTGTGAGCAGCAACAGGCCTTCGACAGCATAAAGAAAGAACTGACTACTCCCCCAGGGTTAGCACCGTATGACCCGAACGCTGAAACACTCGTCTCCGCTGATTCATCGTCGTATGGGCTGGGCGCCATTCTCCTCCAGCGGCGAGACAACGCAGAGTGGAGACCAGTGGCGTACGCTTCAAGAGCACTCAGCAGCACTGAACAGCGATACGCCCAGATTGAAAAGGAGGCGCTGGCCTACACATGGGCCTGTGAGAGTTTCTCAGAGTTCCTCATCGGGAAGAGCTTCAAAATCGAGACGGACCACAAACCCCTGGTTCCGCTCCTGGGTTCGAGGAACCTGGACGAGCTCCCACCGCGCATACAGCGCCTACGCATGCGGCTAATGAGATTCTCCTGCACCATCTCTCATGTGGCTGGCAAAAATGTCGCAACTGCAGACGTGCTGTCTAGAGCGCCGGTGAACAACAGCACCACAGACGGGCTACGAGAGGAAGAGATTAACCTGTATACTGACTCTGTCATCGCTAGCCTGCCAGCGACTGAGGAGAGGCTCAAGGAAATTCAGAGACATCACGACAACGACGACATACTGCGGCAGCTGAAGCAGTACTGTGCAGATGGATGGCCGGACCGGTTCTCGATCAGAAGAGTGTTCGAGCCCTATCTGCCACACTCAGGTGAGCTCACAGTTCAGAGTGGCCTGCTACTCAAAGGGTGCAGAATCGTAATCCCAGCATCACTCAGGGCCGACATACTCTCCAAGCTGCACGAGGGGCACCTCGGCATAACCAAGAGCAGGGAGAGAGCTAAGCAATCTGTGTGGTGGCCAGGCCTCCACAGTGAGCTGATGGTTGAGAACTGTGACACATGCGCCTGTGACAGAACAAATCTCAGAGAAAGCATGATGCCAACAGACTTTCCAGCTTGGCCATGGTCAACGGTAGGAGCAGACCTGTTCCAGATAGAAAGCAAACAGTACCTAGTCATAGTAGATTATTTCTCCAGGTACTTTGAGGTAGCCAAGCTAACATCCACATCATCAGAAGGTGTGATTGAGCACTGTAAGTCCATCTTCGCTCGTCACGGGATACCAGAGGTGCTGCGCTCAGACAATGGGCCACAGTTTGCATCCGAGTCCTTCAGGAAGTTTGCATGAGAGTGGAGCTTCAGTCATGTGACATCCAGTCCACATTTCCCACAGAGCAACGGGGAGGCGGAACGGGCAGTGAGGACAATCAAAAGTCTCCTCAAGAAGTCAGGTGACCCTCATGGCCTACCGTGCTGCTCCTCTGGCCAATGGACACAGCCCCACTGAGCTACTTATGGGGAGAAAGATCCGTACAACTGTCCCCATCATCCCAGCACAGCTCAACCCAGCATGTGCAGACATGGAGAACCTGAAAAGGAAGGAACAGAAATACAGACAAAAACAGCAGCAAAACTACAACCGGAGACACCGTACACGTGACTTGCCAGACCTGCAACCAGGTGAGCATGTGTGGGTGAAAGACATGAACCAGAGAGGCACAGTGGTGTCTGCATCAAACACACCGAGATCCTATGTCATCGAGATGCCCAGGGGCACCCTGCGCAGAAACAGACTTCACCTCTCGTCAACCCCTGTGGCACCTGAACCTGCCACCAACGTACCTGAGACATCACAGGAGACCGCCGCTCCAGGTACAGCCAGTGCACCTGTCACACCTGCAAGACCTGCCACAGACCTCAGTGACCCCAGTCAAGAGACTCCAGTGCGACAGAGACGGTATCCTTCCCGAGAGAGCAAGCCTCCCTCATATCTAAAAGACTATGTTTAGTGAGCACTGAGTGACCCCAGGGGCAGAATAATTCCCCTCACTCAGGTTAAGGGGTTGGGCAGTCTACCCATCCCTTATGCCACGCACATAGGAGGAGAGAGATAGTAGTGGAAATGTTTATTGTTGGTTATTATAGGTTAATGGAAGCATAAGTTCAGAGATGCAGTTCATACCAGTTATAGCAGTAAGATAAAGGATGGCATAAAAAGTAAAGAAGTAAAGAGACACATTTATAAGATTTTGAGTTAATTCTGAAAGTAATGTTTTCATTCATGTTTATACCAGAAATGCCTGAAGTGTTCGACCTATGTGATGCAGTTTAGAAAAGCTATATTTTTGTTTTGAATGAGTAATTCATGCATCTCATAAGAAAGGGTTCTTATCTGGGAAAGGGGGATGTAGTGATAGGCTCGTGACATGTGATACGTCATGCTGTCGACTGTATGTGCGGTCATGCAGCTGTCAATAAAGTTAGTTGATTGAATGGCACTAACGGTTTGAGACGTTCGTCAGCCCCTAGGTTTATCATTGTACCTTTTAAACAACACAACACCAGCCAAACAAACCAGCATTGTAACTCACCACTCACAAGAGACACATATGGGAAATCTTTTGTTTGTATCAGCAAACGTCTGTATTTCCCCATTTATTCTTCTCTCTTATTGATGCTTTTTTCAGCCGCTGCATATCATCACAATTCATCGCAAAGAAGTCAATGTGTAATCTCTGTGTACCGGAAAGTCTGTCTCTCTCTCTCTCTCACTGCCTTTTTCGCTGCCTCTCTTTTTCTCATGCACAAACACACACACATCCATGATCTCGCAATGCGAGCAGATGGCATATCATAACGTGCACAACAGAGATCAGACAGCTCGGCTAATTAATTCAACGGCCAGGAGATTTGGATCAAAGGCTAACGCTATCAGTAACTGTGCGCTATTGCAAATGCATAGCCTGGAATCCCCTTGATTTCCATTTTAAACTGATTCACTGCATGCCGGGGAGACCTCGTGTGCTCTTGTGTAGCGTGATTCTGGAGTGCTCCACCTGACCTTTGACCTGGAGTCCGCTGACCCAAAGTGAGAGCTAATTGGCTCCCGCTGTGCAGGAGGCAAAGTTGAAAGGATATGGGTGAAATCGAGTAATCAAACCTTCTGAAATTAGCCGCGCGAACGGAACTTGTATCATGCAGGAAATTGCTCTTAGCGCGTGTCTGTTTACAGAGCGATGACTTTGTAAGGGTTTAGAAATCCCGAAATGGATTAGTTTTATTTTCTATAATCATACATTTTTGTTTATTTATGCAATCCCGGATGGGTACTGAATACTGTATGTCATATAAATACATTACATAGTCAGATTTCGGTCACACATCTGTAGGGCGGCCTGTAGCGTAATGGTTAAGATGCATGACAAGGTTGGTGGTTCGATCCCCGGTGTAGCCACAATAAGATCCACACAGCCGTTGGGCCCTTAAGCAAGGCCCTTAACCCTGCATTGCTCCAGGGGAGATTGTCTCCTGCTTAGTCTAATCAACTGTAAGTCGCTTTGGATAAAAGCGTCAGCCAAATGTAATGTAATATAAAAACAATAAAAGTCAGATTCAATACTACCCTGCTATAAATCCATCTATTATCAGCTCAAAATTACCAGCTACCAGCTGTTCCAAAACATAGCTGGTCAAACCATTTTGAGCCAGGAGCTGATCTGAGCTGGTCAACCAGCTACCAGCAGAACCTGGCTTCAGCTGTTTTTTTCAGCAGGGTATTATTCCATTTTGTTTTGTTTTCTTGGCTAACACCCAGTAAAACACGAACTCATTTCAGCTGGCCTTCAAACAGAGAACACATTGTTTATCAGGTGTATACTCCTGAACGGATTACAAGATGTTCGTACCAGCACAAATCGTTTTGTATTATCCACATGCATAATTACAATTATAAGCAAGCAGTGAATAACAAGGAAAACTACGCCCTGGGAAGGACTACTTTTGGCGTTAGGAAGTACGATTGCACAACATATTGTCTTTCCGAGAAGAATGAAGTACAGTTTTAGAGAACCGAAAAAGTGATCCGTTTCGCGTATGAACACAAAAACAAAGTGAGTAAAGTTATGCGGGTGTGGAAGGGGAGAGGGTTCACAGTCATTTCGCTACTATTGTGTCTTAATGTGAAACCATTCAGTTAATTGGAAAATGCACCGCAAAGGAATCCTTCGCCTTGTTTTCAAAAAGCGTTTACCTGCGAGAGTAACTCCTGCGTGCTCAGACGTCAAACCCGTCATGCTGAAATCCAGCGCTGGTCGCCGGAGAGCAAGCCAACAGGAAGTTCTAAATCGTGCTCGGACACGTTAACAGCACTGCTAAAATGCACGTTTCAGCTGTACACTGGCTCGTTTGATCTGACAGCATCGGTATGCTGCTTCTCGGTTGACCCTTTGTTGTTGGGTCAGGGCCTTCATGAATCTTGCCACATTGCCGGTTATCGTTAATATATATCAAAAAATATTTTTTTAAGCATTGGTTCATTTTAAGAGCAAATATTGACTGAATCCCAGCCATTTTCTGTTTATGTTAGGGATTAGCTAGTTTAACTTCTAGAACAAAGCAAGAAAAAGTAATAATAAAATAGCATTTTCTTTCTGTCTCAGGACAAAGCACAATGCAATCGGAGGGAATTTGCCCTTGTTGCTAATTTGGCCACGTTGCTAATCCATCATAATGCTCTTGTATACAGCTGATATTATACGAGCCGGAGAAAGTGCCAAATCAGGTTAATATATTGGTGAAATACAGGCATTTTTTGGGAAATGTCCTCTCTGACATGCTATGACCAGCAGACTTAACTGCTGCAGACCTGGTTTGAATGAATATTTGAGATACTTCAACACTCCAGACACTAGTAAAACTCATGTTGATTCCTGACCATTTCAAAAGGGACATCTCTTCTCACCAGCATTCAGAATCTAATTACGCTTCCATGTGACCCTACAGTATGTTATGTAGCATGGCTTGTGAGGAAAATTCTCTGGAATCCGAAGGTTTATCAAATCTTCGCAGTATCTAAAGTGTTTTTTATTTAATTTGACCCAGGTCTGAGCTTTAATAACATTGGGATTCCAGATGAGGGTTACATTTTGGGGAGGGGGGCAGGGTCAAAATCCATTTTAACCCTCTGAAGAATAGGTTTTTTTTGGAATGTGTCAGTGTCAGCGTCCATGAACCCAAGCCCTTACCCTAGAACTGTTGCTTCAGTTACCAGTGCTGATTGTTACATGAGAAACAGAATGAGCACATCTATACAGCAGAACATTGGGTCATCTGTCGTCACTGGGACTGTTGCAAAAAGGGAACTCTGAGGAACAGCAGGCAGACAGACACGTGAGGGGAACTAGGTTTTGTGGCTAATAATATGATTTCCTCTGTCTCCTGAAATTTAGATTTTCATTGTATTTCCATTTTGTATTCTCTCAATATTAAATATTACAAAGAACAAAGACCATGTTGCCCTCTCACTCTCTGTGTGCATGTGGTGGTGTCTGTGTGAGTGCGTGAATGCAGCCTCAGAAATGATCTAAATTGCCACCTAAAAAAAGTGCTCACTGAGTGTATTTTAATATTAAAATAAAATGCATTACTACCAGGGTTTCATAAACACATGAACATCCTTTCCCAGACTGAGTTAAAGTGCCAAACAGGGCTTTCCCCCCATTCCCTGGAACTTTTGTGGAATTTCCTAGAATTTACCGCTTTCATTTTACTCAAAGGACCTCCTTTTCCATGCGATGAAGCCATTTTGTTTATTGAGAAAAGCCCATGAAAGGTGGAAGATAAGGATGGAAATTCACAATGGATTTACTTACACATCTCAGCACAGACAGAGCACCTGTGGAAACTACTGAAAAACAAATTAAAAAATAGAAAACAAACTGATAAAACTGAAACTGAATAACTGACTGACTAAGCTTTTTAGGAAAAACCACAAAAACACAGAGTGCGACAGATAGAAAGTGCTGCTTCCCTGTGGTGATTCCAAGAAAGCATTGTAGCCCAGCTTGGACAGTCTGTCTCCGGGAGATTCGCTTGACTGCCCTAAACAGGAAGACACTGAATAGTTTATCTGGGTTGCTTACATTGATTTGGCCTGATAAATTGCACATTAACTGTAATTGAGGGCTTATTTGGAGCCAAGAACAGAGGCATTGCCTGAACCATGGCTAACTACACCTGTGATTACATTACATTAGTTATTTAGCTAATGGTTTTATCAAAAGTGACTTACAGTTGATTAGACAAAGCAGGGGACATTCCACCCTGGAGCAACATGGAGTTAAGTGCCTTGCTCAAGGGCCTAATAGCTGCATGGATCTTATTGTGGCTACACCAGGGCTTGAACCACCAACTATCCAGGTCCCAGTCATGTGCCTTAACCACAAAGCTACATGCTGCCCCCTGATTAAATATACCCTCCCCCAAAAAATACCAGCTGAAAGGAATCCCACCAGTATTTTGGGAAATTACCTTTTTTCTGACTTACCCAGACTTAGACGAGATTTCATTTCCTCCTTCAAAGTGAAGATATACACCTTGCAGCAACTGCAAAGCTGTCTTATTTACACAAGCTATCATGTGTATTTGAAATGTATTATCATGTGTATGCAATGAGCGGGAGAAAAATGACTAGATCTTGAAATAAATAAATAAATAAAAATAAATAAAAATAGAGACGTTGTTTTCGGAGAAGTTGGACGGTTGGAACTATACTATCACACACCGTGAACACACATGTATCCTTCCGTCTTCCACCGGTTGAGCGCAGAGATCTGTGCACCTTCTGAAGGTAAAGCTACTACCTTCTTCACTGTGCTCAGGGCTGGAGTGAAAACCTTTAGGACGGTAGATCTCCAGGTGCAGGGTTGGGAACCACAGCCTCTCTCTATGGTCTTTCAGCGCACGTGTCCATGGTCATGGGTATGCACTTTGTTGTATGTCGCTCTGGATAGTGTCTGCCAAATGCTTCTAATGTGATGTAATATAATGAAACATTGTACTGAACTCTTTTGAACTCAAACTCAGACGTACAGTTGATTAGACTAAGCAGGAGACAATCCTCCCCTGGAGCAATGCAGGGTTAAGGGCCTAGCTCAAGGGCCCAACGGCTGTGCAGTTCTTATTGTGGCTACACCGGGGATCAAACCACCAACCTTGCGGGTCCCAGTCATTTACCTTAACCACTACGCTACAGGCCGCCCCAGAAACTTTGATTGAATGTTTGGATTCAAGTATCCTCAAATAACAGGATGTCTACCTAATGCATTCACAACAAGCACCTGCATTATTTAAACAATGAACTGCCCCTGGTGGAATTAACTCATCACAGGTGGAAAACTCGAATTTGAATGTCTAATACATTCCATCTGCTACTTATACAGTGTGCTATTATCTCATTAATGTCCATACTGGAAGTTCTGAAATTCCCTCAGAATAATTGGCCACTCTAGTTGAACATCATGTTATGAGGTTGCAGCATGGGTTTTTTTTGTTGTAACATTTTACTTTTTGTGGTCAGTTTGTCAAACAAAGGGATTCTTTCTACACCAATCAGAATGGCCTCTGATGTCATTCTCTTAACATTCCGTTTTTTTGTGCTTATTTTTGTAATGTGCATCATAGTGGAAAGAACAATGCTCAAAGTAACAACAGTGTTACAGAAACCTGGCCCTGTGGACACACTTCGGTCACTAAGTCACCATGTATAAGACTGTCTGAAATGAACGCCAAGTTAACACCACAGTGCTGGTTTTAGGGGTGCAGTGCTTACTCCACTCCTATTTTATAACACAGGAGTTTTAATAAAACAAAAGTTGCTTTACCATACTGAGCATTCTGACAGAAAGCTGCCTCGGGAGAAGCGGAATGACGGATGGTGTTGTGGTTTGGGGTTTCCACGGTAACACGGTTTGAGGGTGGAGCAAATGCCAGAGCTTGGCTTGGAAAAAGATGGGCCCCGGGCCACAACCAATGAGAGAAGCCCCGAGATAAGTCATACAGTTCATTTAGGGTGGATCTGACTCGATCTGGTGAGGGCTACATGAACGCCAATGTAAAGCATCGATCCATGATCATCCCTTAATATTAAATACACCAAAAAACCATTTAGGCCAGTTGGTGGCCAATTCCGGTCCTGTGTGTATGCAAGGATGCGAAAATACAGTCAGGTCCATAAATATTTGGACATCGACACAATTCTAATCTTTTTGGCTCTATACACCACCACAATGGATGTGGTTGAAATGAAACGAATAAGATGTGCTTTAACTGCAGACTTTCAGCTTTAATTTGAGGGCATTTACATCCAAATCAGGTGAACGGTGTAGGAATTACAACAGTTTGTATATGTGCCTCCCACTTTTTAAGGGACCAAAAGTAATGGGGCAAACTAACAATCATAAATCAAACTTTCACTTTTTAATACTTGGTTGCAAATCCTTTGCAGTCAATTACAGCCTGAAGTCTGGAACGCATAGACATCACCAGACACTGGGTTTCATCCCTGGTGATGCTCTGCCAGGCCTCTACTGCAACTGTCTTCAGTTCCTGCTTGTTCTTGGGGCATTTTCCCTTCAGTTTTGTCTTCAGCAAGTGAAATGCATGTCCAATCAGATTCAGGTCAGGTGATTGACTCGCCCGCATAACATTCCACTTCTTTGCCTTAAAAAACTCTTTGGTTGCTTTCGCAGTATGCTTCGGGTCATTGTCCATCTGCACTGTGAAGCGCCGTCCAATGAGTTCTGAAGCATTTGGCTGAATATGAGCAGATAATATTGCCCAAAACACTTCAGAATTCATCCTGCTGCTTTTGTCAGCAGTCACATCATCAATAAATACAAGGGAACCAGTTCCATTGGCAGCCATACATGCCCAGGCCATGACACTACCACCACCATGCTTCACTGAAGAGGTGGTATGTTTTGGATCATGAGCAGTTCCTTTCCTTCTCCATACTCTTCTCTTCCCATCATTCTGGTACAAGTTGATCTTTGTCTCATCTGTCCATAGGATGTTGTTCCAGAACTGTAAAGGCTTTTTTAGATGTTTTTGGAATGTGTCAGTGTCAGCGTCGATGAACCCAAGCCCTTACCCTAGAACTGTTGCTTCAGTTTGTTTGGCAAACTCTAATCTGGTCTTCCTGTTTTTGAGGCTCACCAATGGTTTACATCTTGTGGTGAACCCTCTGTATTCACTCTGGTGAAGTCTGCTCTTGATTGTTGACTTTGACACACATACACCTACCTCCTGGAGAGTGTTCTTGATCTGGCCAACTGTTGTGAAGGGGTTCTTCTTCACCAGGGAAATAATTCTTCTGTCATCCACCACAGTTGTTTTCCGTGGTCTTCCGGGTCTTTTGGTGTTGCTGAGCTCACCGGTGCATTCTTTCGTTTTAAGAATGTTCCAAACAGTTGATTTGACCACACCTAATGTTTTTGTTATCTCTCTGATGGGTTTGTTTTGATTTTTCAGCCTAATGATGGCTTGGCTTCACTGATAGTGACAGCTCTTTGGATCTCATATTGAGAGTTGACAGCAACAGATTCCAAATGCAAATAGCACACTTGAAATGAACTCTAGACCTTTTATCTGCTCCTTGTAAATGAGATAATGATGGAATAACACACACCTGGCCATGGAACAGCTGAGCAGCCAATTGTCCCATTACTTTTGGTCCCTTAAAAAGTGGGAGGCACATATAGAAACTGTTGTAATTCCTACACCATTCATCTGATTTGGATGTAAATACCCTCAAATTAAAGCTGCAGTTAAAGCATATCTTGTTCGTTTCATTTCAAATCCATTGTGGTGGTGTATAGAGCCAAAAAGAGGAGAATTGTGTCGATGTCCCAATATTTATGGACCTGACTGTAAGTGTATATTGGCCTGATTAAGTCCAGTTGCAAGAGGTCTCCTTCTTCTTTCATAAGACTGGTCAATCAGGTAGCAGATCTGAAAAGCAGCCATTTTAGGACCCTGAAAAAAAGAGGCTTCTCTGAGTTTACTTTTGTTCTCCTACATTCTCACACCGCAGTCCACAGAGGCTGTTCTGGCCTTTTACAACTTCCTCTTTCTGACCCGGAAACATCTAACTCACTACTTTAAAGCCTTATCACAAACATGACTTACTTCTTCACACCAATTTTTTGTGAGAAAAACAAAAAACAAAAACCGAATGAAACTGCAGAGAACTGCAGAAGTTTTGTATGTGGGTGTATTTCTTAATTTTGTTTTCAGTCAGAACGGCGGATACAAACCACAGGAATCTCGGCAGGGAGCCAGAGTGGAGCCCACCTGGTTCCCAGGTAAGATTCAGAAGTTATTTTCCTGTAATTTCCGCTAGGAATTTCTTGTGCAAAAATATTTCCTGCAGCAATCAATTCTATCAGATGCACCACTCCCAGAACCAGGATGGCACAAATCAAATCCACTAATCTCGACATCGCTGGCTGCATACGATCATTCGTGTCTTCAGACGGCCCATATGCATAATGTTTCACTGCAAACAAACTCCCAAACCCAGCCCAAAATTGACTAAAACATTTTTGTCCATTTTATTATAAGACCAAAACACGAGTTGAGATTGATCAAAACCAACTGACCATAGACTGTAAAAACAAATATGGACAAAGTAACATTACGCACTGACTTTCCGTGGACTTTTTTTTGCGAGAAGTGTTTTGAAGCTACAAAAGTAGTTTTTGTGCCACCATGTTGCGCAACTTGGAGCCAGAGACAGTAGGCAAAGGAGGGGGCCCTAATGTGGTCAGGAAGTCTGGGGCCGGATCTGGGTCGTCCACAAAGCACACGACCCATCTCCTCGGAAGAAAGCATCTCCATTCTGGAGGACCCCAGAGGCTGGGAGTCTTTAGAGGGGGAAATGAGACTGAATAACCTGGCTGGCTTTCTCCATGAATACGCCATACGACCGATAGAAGTTCTCAACAGTGGGAAATGCAGCAGAAATGCAAGCTTCTTAAGCTTTGTGTGCCCGTATCTACTTATCCCTCAGAGCAATCAGCCTGGGTCACAGAATTACTGAGTTTATGAATAAACTTTCCTGTGATTTCTCCAAGCTATAATTTGAATATCATGTATATATATATATATATATTTTTTTTTTTCAAGTTTATGAACTGTAGACTGTGCAGTTGTCACAGGAGAAAAAACAAAAATTGGGGAGAGTGTATATTTGTTATGAGTGGTACATTAAGGAACAGGATTAGCTTTTTTTTTTTTATACTCTGCTTTGGCTTTGTTGGTAGCAACGGTGTTGCTTTTTGCCATTATGATTGTTTTACGTTCTTTTTGTATCCGTCCATTATATCCCTCCGTATCAGGAGAGCAATACGCTGCTGAAGTGGGCTACGGTCCAAGCTACACCACTTTAGGGTCATTGTTGCAAACACTGCTGCTTTCCTGGAAACATGTCATGTAATAAGACTTAAGATCCAATTTTTTTTTGCCCAAGTAGAGAACATTAGCTTAAAGTTATGGTTTGCTTGAAAGGTGACATTTTCGTAAAACATCGGCAAATCTTGAAATGAGTCAAACTGCCTTACCCCATTGCCCATATGTTTTGGGTCTAATTTAGTAAAAAAGTAAAAGAAATATAAAATCCTTGTTGAAATTGACTTATGTTTGGTTAGGTTTTGTCAAGCTAATGTGAAGAAACCCTGGGTAAGCTCAGTGCGTTCCACGCCATGAAACATCCCACCCCTCATTAAATACTGAGGGAGATTTTTATTTCAGCGAAATTTTGATAAATTACATTTTCAAAGGTAAGGAAAAAAGCTAATAGCTCTCCAAAATTCAAATGAATTACATTCCATTTGCGTAGCAGACACAGTCAGGAAACGCGCTTCACAGAATAAAATCTGACGCAAGTCTGAACCGCTGAAAATCCGGCAGGTGAGGTAAAACGGAAGAAAGAAAAAAACACTCCCGAAGAGGTAAGAAAGAAAAACAGCCAAAATTCCCCAGAGAGATTGCGATCAGACTTCATAGGAGGCGATGAGTCGATAAGAGACAGACAGTCACTAAGGGCCTGCCTGCCCTGCCCCCCCCCCCCGCATTGATCTATTTGGAGGCCAGAGGAAGGAAAGAGCTGGAGGCCATTTTGTGACTCAACCCCGCCCCCCCCCCCCTCCCGCAGACATAACAATGGCATCCAAGAACCCCCCCCAGGCATGTGCAGTACTGTACCTATTCCTGACCTCTCTACTCTGAGCATGTGCAGTACTGTACCTAATCCTGACCTCTCCTCTCTGGGAGTGTGCAGTGCTGTACCTAATCCTGACCTCTCCTCTCTGGGCATGTGCAGTGCTGTACCTAATCCTGACCTCTCCTCTCTGGGCATGTGCAGTGCTGTACCTAATCCTGACCTCTCCTCTCTGGGCATGTGCAGTGCTGTACCTAATCCTGACCTCTCCTCTCTGGGAGTGTGCAGTGCTGTACCTAATCCTGACCTCTCCTCTCTGGGCATGTGCAAAATAACAGCATCACAAAATCACAAGCACTGCGAGAAGCCTTTTCTAACATCCAGCCCAAAATAAATGTAGGAATGCAATACAATAAGACAATAATAATAAAATCAGTAGTACAACAACAGCAGGAACAGTAGCAGCAGTCTGACGAGAAGCAGAAATGTGATTGGAAGTGATGAGGAAGGATGGACAGCCATCCAAAACAGGAACACCAACGGCTGAATAACTCACTAACAAACTTCAGACCATTTCCTCTTTCAGTGAGACACACACACACAAATGCACACACATGCGCACACACACAGACAGACAGACACACGCACATAGTACTTTATATAGCTCAAAGCCTGCCTCTGAATGAGACTGAGACAGCAGCGTTAGGGCTATCTCAGGGAAGCACACTGTGAAAGGCCCAATCTACAGGAAACACACTTGTCTCAGCTGCCGTAGAGGGGAATCGAGACTTAGCCCATCGCTCCTTATTGAGTTCTGCCTCAAACACACACACACAGTGTTCAGAGCAGTGTCTGCTGCATGGTTTAGTTTGTTTGTATCCATGTCTCACCTGGCTGTAGGTGCGCAAATGCCTGTCCAGCCTGTTACATAAAGTCTGCTGTCAGGGGAACTACATGTACCATGGACAGACACACACAAGCAGAAATACACACACACACACACACACACACACATAATCACCAGGGACAGGTGCAAGCATGCAGTATAATGGATTTTCTTACATAAGCATACCTCCAACAGTCTGTTTTCTCTCCCCTATCGGAGCCCCCACACCTTCAAAGCCGAAGACCTGGAAGGTTCCGGACTTAACGGAGGCCTTCTCTAAACCTTTTGAAGAGCAGGTTTTTTAGAATGTTCATTTTTTTCCCAAATTCTAGAACCCCATTGCTTTCAATTATCAGTTGTGATTGTTCGTGACTCAACATTCTAATGCTGATGTAACATTCAAAATCACATATTTGTGACCTCACACTTTTTAATGGGGTTAAATATTCAGCTGGCATGCCCACACTATTCACAGCAGCTCATATTCCGGGAAAGATTTAATTATTATTCTAGGGAATCAAAGAGACACCCCCCTCTCATAAATTTCAGCATTTGGCAGTAACTTCTTCCATGGGAATCTCCATAGTCACGGGGAAAGAATTTGTTTACCTGGCAGTCCTCTGCCCAGTTGTACCTCCCAGTTATTAAAATAATCTGCACAGAGTTTATTCCACTAAGATAACAGAATAAAAACTGTTTTTACAGAACTTCAAGCATACAAACACAAGCAAAGCAAACATCTACGAGGGGCGCAGAATAACCTGAAGGGTGGAAGAGATGTGATACTGCTGTTACTGCAACCCACAGGAGAGGTTTAGCCAAAAATAAAGAGGCATCGGCAAGAACTGAAGCAAACAGGAAAAATAGATAAACGTTGTGTGTATGTGTGTGTGTATGTATGCGAGTGTGTATGTCTGTGTGTGTATGCATGTGAGTGTGTGTGTATGTATGCGAGTGTGTATGTGAGTGTGTGTGTGTGTGTATGTATGTATGTGAGTGTGTGTGTATGTATGTGAGTGAGTGTGTGTATATATGTGTGTGTGTGTATGTATGTATGTGTGTGTGTGTGTGTGTATGTGAGTGTGTATGTATGTGAGTGTGTGTGTGTGTGTGTGTATGTATGTGAGTGAGTGTGTGTGAGTGTGTATGTGTGTGTTCGTGTGTGTGTGTGTGTGTGGGGGGGGGGGTGGGTACCCTCCATCTGCACCCCCTGCCTGACAAGGGGCAGAAGAGAACCTGAGAGACAGTAATAGAAGTGTAGCAGTGTGTGAGTAAAGAGTTAAAGGCTTATATTAGGGTGCAGGGGTTTGGGGTAGGGGATGTTTGTGGTCAGGGAGTGTCGATGGAGGATGGACTCAGGCCTGTTGTCAGATAGGTGAGCAACAAGTTGCAGGAACCCTCTACCAGAGACTGACAAAAAGGTTGCAAAAATCTGCAAAATAAAGTGGAAAAATAAGGGTCTGTTTGCATCACCCTGTGACCCGCGACGTAAATCTCCCGCAGTTCGCAGGAACGCCGGAGGCTGCAAGACGCTCCTCATTTTAAGCAGGCGGGGGAGGGGAGGCGGACATCCTGCGCAGTATGTCAACACTCTCAGGCCGGTCAGTGTGAGCGCAAGAGTTCCTGTTCGGAGAGGGGAACCCGCGCCACTCGCACGCAACGTCAACCTGCGTGAAATTTACCGCCCCCCAAATTCACACTTGGCCTTTTACACAGCCTGTGGGTGTCCCTCCAGCGGACCCCAGCGGGGAGACAGCAGGCTGAACCGATTCACAGCGATTCTTATTGTGGCAACACCCGGGCTTGAACCAACAACCTTCCGGGTCCCAGTTCATTACCACTTGATGCGGCTTCTCAAGGTTGCCTGGAAGGGACCTGATGTCCCAGATTGCAGAGGCTGTTCCATGAGGAACACTGCACAATTAATTACACTGCACCAACACAATTACAACCACAGTATTAATTACACTGCACCAACACAATTACAACTACAGCATTAATTACACTGCACAAACACAATTACAACTACAGCATTAATGACACTGCACCAGCACAATTTCAACTACAGCATTAATTACACTGCACCAACACAATTACAACCACAGTATTAATTACACTGCACCAACACAATTACAACTACAGCATTAATTACACTGCACAAACACAATTACAACTACAGCATTAATGACACTGCACCAGCACAATTTCAACTACAGCATTAATTACACTGCACCAACACAATTACAACTACAGCATAAATGACACAGCACAAACACAATTACAACTACAGCATTAATTACTCTACGCCAACACAGTTACACCTACACTGCACCCGCATGCAATTAATCAATCACTGCAGCAAACATGAGCGAGCAGAGGACAGGACAATGACCAGTTGCTAAGTGTATCTTTACTGATAGATTCAACGAATTAAAGATGGCTTCCAGAACAAGTCAGCCGGGACTGCTTTGCATTTCTGTTACATGTAGGTACTGCGCCTGTACTAATCGGGGCCCTCACTCAAGATTCCCAGCTTGGGTTTATTCATTCTCAATCCTGAAGGATGAAAGTATTGCCTGAGCTCTTCAGAGCGGATTTTTCCCAACCTCTGAAATCTGTTGTTCTCACTAAAGAACAATAAAGTTTTGCCAACAGAGGAAAAATAAATAAAAATACCACGAAAGGCCGAAAACACGCCCAAGGTACTTTAATTCCCTCCGTGACGCCTGGAAGGCAGCAGCTTTTCGAACTAGAAAACTTAATAGTGACAGATTCGCAAACAAGGTAGCTCACTGACATGGATACAGAGATTTGATAAAAACACACAAAACTGTCTGCAAAGAAATTTGTAGGCTACGCGTCATCTGTGGTTGGCGGAGCTGAACCTGCTGCCTTCCAGGCTTCACCGAGGGAAGGAAAGTACCATGGGCTGGAAACGTGGGGAACACGGTGGACAGTTATGGGCGTCTCGTCCCCGCAGCCCACGGCGCACTATAATTACCGCTGTAGGCTGCTTGTTATGGCGAGTGTTATTGTTAATACGTAGCCCACGTCCTGTGTATACCGCCAACGTGGGAACACGGCAGGGCTTGTCTCACTGCTTCCCAGAATGAACAGGTTTCCCGTATTTTTTTCCCGTACCTGTTCTTTAGAATCGCAGGAATTGGCTGCAAAGGCACATTCTTCTCCCCTCTCCCGACAGTTTAATTATTGCATTCTATAATCGCATGGATACGTCCGTTGCCTGGCACCAGCCTTCGACATGTCAGAACACCCGAACCGCCCTGACAATCTTGTTTCAACATTAAAGACAAGAATTAGGCTACATCACCAGATAATTCAATCTGGCAGGAATGTCTCTGTGCTTACATTTACCAAGTCAACTAAAGACTGAACAGTATAGTAATACCATTAGTAAAATCTATTTTGCTTGGACCACTCGGTTTGTGAAAGACATGAGCCAGGACACTGGACTTCACTGGACAATCGAATACCTTTAATGGAACATCTGAGAGACTCATTCTTCCTGCGACTAATAGATTGACAAATAAACTTTGCTCAGTGTTGGTTACTAAAATGACCCTGCCATCTAGTGGTTAAAATAAATACGGCATTTAAAATGCAGTCCACTTGTCAACCTTATCAAAAGCATCATGTGGTGTTACGTGCTGAACAGAATTCTTTATCCAGAGCACATTGCAAATTACGATGAACATTCACTTTATTTTCCAATTAACACACACATGTATAGTTCCCCTAAATAAAAGCGTGATGCCTGACATTTAATCCCCACTTCACATAAATAAACAACAGAGTGGGTGCATCACAATACAAAAAAAATGCATCGTTCTTTCCTCCACTCATCTCCTCCCATCTGAAGTATGGGAGGACGAGACAAGTTGAGGAAAGGAGGATGCATTTTTTCCCCCAGCGTTGTTTAGATGCACCCTTCCTCTTTCAGAGATTGCAGGATTCAATTCCATTGCATGACAATGCAATTACTTAGATGAATATTGGAGAATCTCATTGTTTGTCTTTAGGAATACTACAAAAGTGCAATATCATAAAGAAGCACAGAAAGCCAACGTTAAGAGCCAGAACAAAACAACAATCTATATTGTAAACAAAAGTCAATTCTACTATAGAGCTAATGTATTTGTACACCGGATGGCCCTGTTGATAGAATTATCCAGACACAAGATGGCTCATTTGTTTTTCAATCTTCAATTCAGTAGCGTTCAGTTGCGATACGCACTTGAGTAAGGCAGAGTTCCGCTGTAATTTTCAATTGTACGATCAGGTGCTTACTTGAACCCATCGTCCAATAAGAGAGGAGAGAGGTTGACGGCTGCTTTGAGCTGGGGCACGTGTTGAGGAAAGCAGCAATGTTGTATTGACAGCAATGATGTTGAAGAAATATTCAAGAGTTGCTCATTACAAATCTTTAGTTTAAAATAAAACAGATGAATCTGGGGAATCTGTGTGCTCCTTGCAAGAAGCTTCCAGAGACCAGATAATTCCAAAGTAACAGTAGGAAGTATCCTAGTCTTTTTACATTATAGCTAACCAATCATTTGTCATATAACATCACATTGTCTCTCTTAACCCGCCTTAATATTTTCTGTCACTCTAATATAGAACCTTAATTTTGGTGAAATCTATTTTTATTAAATTAATGTTTGGTTTTGGTTGGTTCCATTGACACATTTTCACCACTTTTGAGTTTATCTCAGTAATAATGTATACAAGTATTTTTAGTGCATTGCCAGTGAGGGGTACCAACAATTCTGGAACCCACTCTAATCTTATCTGTGACTGGAAGTAATTTTGTTTTGAGGTGTGTCGGGGGTCACACAAATTAAACTACTACAAATTAGTGATTTACAACTCCACACACAAGTACCTGAGACAGAGGAAGCAAAAACACAATTTTAACTTTAGTAAAACAAACAATAAACATCTACACTTGCTTGTGTGCATGTTGTTTTTTTTATTGATATTTTCCTTTATTAATTACCAGCGGGCTTTGTTACAATTGCTCATATTCTGCCTTAATGCTAAATCCTTGATTCAAAATGCTAAACCACCTTAAACTATGCAATGCAATACACAATACTAAACCTACAAATAATGATGATACTGCTAATACTATAATCTATACACTGTACTGTTCAAGAACTACTGGGCAAGTATTGTAATAATACGCTGTACTGAAATAATTTTATAAGTTAATCAATGTATTTATTATTTGTGTTTCTTCTGTGGTGAAGCACAAGGTTTATTCTCCCATGTTCTGGTGATGTCACAGAGAGAGGAAGATGGTCTTTTTCAGCTTCACTGGGAGAAGGAAAACAGTCTGCAGGTCACTTTGCCTTTAAGAAATACGTTAGAACATAATATCAACATACCCTGTTGGATCATAAACAGAAGAGCAGCAATTAACCATGAATATGTAATGTCTGCTAATAAATATACATACATTTTTGTAGTCTTCATAACAGGATGGGTGGTATGTCTGTTAACAGATGACAATTACATTTTTTTTAAAATCAGGCTGTCATCGTCATCGTGAATAGTTCGTTTTTGCACAACACATATATTCAGTGCAAACCTTTAATGGAATGTTCTTTGGTAGGTGATGATACTACTACTAGTACTACTAATAATAATAATAGTAAATGCAACTAAACAAAGTGTTCACACAGCACACTGACTGATCTAACATACCTTTCCATCAAAATTAATGGCATTTTTAAGACACCATTGTTCCCTGTCATCTTCCCAGGTGAGATCAAACAGCTCCCTGCAGATCTCACAGGACTACACAGAAACAAAGGACAGGTTCAGCATCCTGGCTTCCCCTTTCCATGTTCCTCTTAAAGGAGCTGCATTGTTGTTGGCACCTTTGGGGGACCTGTTCATTTTGTTTCAGCAGTAGGGGAGACCGGGGATGGTTCAAACATTTCAAACATTGGGTTAGTAGCCACACGATCAACTTGACCATCCCCAGCTAGTGTTACAATTCACCCCAGCAGTGGGGTAGGTTGTAAAAGTGGAACTCTTTTTATTTGACATTAACTAACATATCCTGTGGTATTGTAGTAGATGTCTAAATTACTATAATT
Organism: Conger conger; assembly: GCF_963514075.1. Taxonomy (NCBI): domain Eukaryota; kingdom Metazoa; phylum Chordata; class Actinopteri; order Anguilliformes; family Congridae; genus Conger; species Conger conger. Next base: position 20,300,602 of record NC_083772.1, read on the forward strand.
TGTAGCAGACAAACATGGGTAGCTTATCAAAGTTTGAGAACTCAGCATACATACTCATTGAGTTATACATGTTGGAGCAAAATGTTTTAAAATCATCCCTGGCCTTCCCTACAAATATAATGTCTCTCCCTGATTTTGCACAATTGATTCGTTTTCTTTTAGCTTTACAATAAGCGTGGGGCTTAAAAACACAACGGATCTTCAAAACACAGCTACAGCTTCACAGAAACCTGCCTCGTTCACAACATTCACAGCTGCTCTGACACTGTGCAAGTCTTTCTCCCTCTCCGCCCGAGTTCGCTGCATCTTTTCCTCGAAAAAACGGCTCTTTTTTGCCCTCTCCTCACGACGAGCGGGGTCACGGCCTTCAATCCAGTCCTGGGGATGAGATGTTTTGACACAATCGGAGCAATTGTGGGTCCCAGTACCTTAAACACTACACTACAGGCCACCCCTGAGCAACATCTAAGCATCTGGAATTGCGAGGCAGACATAGGCTACCTGCCGACGGCAGTACCACCCTCGGTGCGATATGCGCCTCGCTCTGCTGTCCTTCCTGGCCCTGTTCTGCCTGTAGTGCGAGTCCAGGTGCTCTCTGTACCTCTGTGTGCTGGAGGAACCAAACCGCTCCCAGCAGGAAGAGCACTGCTGCCCGGCGTGGAGCTCAGAGACGACACCGTCATACCTCCTGCCAGTCACAATATCACTTACGGCCAAACAGCAGCGCCTGTGTCCATCACAACCGGGGACTAACGCCAGATACTTTATCACTCAATTTGCCCGTGATTCAGGAAATTAAACCAAGACAAATTGTCGCACTTACAGAAGCAGTTATTACAGTACATTATATTTTACTTGGCTGGAGCTTTTATCCAAAGAGACATCCAATAAGTGGTTATGAAGTGTCATGTGGACGGTGCTGTGGTAGAAATCCTCAGTTCTTCCATAGATTAAAATGATCAGCTTGGCCCCACTTTCTAATTCACTGTGTAAATCGTTTAATTACAAACACTTTCGTATCACAGCCATAATGGGCAAAACCAGCCCCTGTAATCAGACCTCTGCTGCACAGATCGCACTGCTTTCCCCAGTGGTGTGCAAATGGAGGCTGGTTCACTTAAAACGGAGCCTCTCTTCTAAGATATGACGCCATCCACAACGTTTATATGAAAAAGCACCCATTTTATTTTGTCGAACTAATAACTTCAGTGAAGCGGCACATCAAAATTACCTTCCATTTGGTCACAGAATATAATTCATTCAATTTGACCGTAAGAAGCTTTTAGAGACATTATTAGAGAAAGAATGAGACACAGAAGAAAACGGAAAGGCCAGGGCTAGGCTGAAGGGTACAATCATCACACACTCTCACCGTTCCATATAATCTCATTTAAACCCTGAATTCAAAGATGACCTACTGTTTCATGCGCTCTTTGACAAACCCAGTCAGATCTTGGACTTTTTGAACCCTGTCTTTGTCTTGCTTTTCTGAGCCTGGCTTTGTCTTATAGACTCGAGTCGGTGCTGAAGTCCAGGAAGGCAAATTATTCCCAACCAAACAGACGTGATGTGCAGCCAGAAATCACATCAAATGTTAATGAACTGTCATACTCTGGTGACGACACAAATATCATTGATCTTACATCCATAAATTAACTTATTATTTAGGAAAACAAAAGCAGGAAACTATTCGAGTCCGTATGATTGCGGTCACTGAGCTCAACGTCATAAATTGCAATATCAATATGCATGACAATAGAAAGTTCAGTTCATTAACATGTACCTCCCGTAGTTGGTTTAATTAATCCTGATGAAATGAGCCTTGTAAGCAAGCTGTTCACATTCGTTAGGGCAGAATGACTTGCATGTGATTCAAACTGCAGCCCTAATTAGACACATATATTGGAAATATCAGTTCTGTCACGACACAGTAAGAACAGAACTGTACGGTCCATATTAATATGAAAACTACAGTCAGTACTCATCACCACAACAAGTCACACTTGACACATTTGAAACAAGCATAATACAGGTTCCTATATAGTTGATGTAATAACATCTAACTGACAAAACCATGAAAATTCAGACAGGTTTATTAACATCTCATTATGTTAAGAACAGAACCACTGAAACATAGCTGTTAATAATAATGGCAAGTCATCTGGTACTGAGATTATAAACACATTTCCAGAACCTTCTTCCTGACCTGGTTGTTTTGAGAGAGCAGAATTCTGGGCTGAAGCAATGAAGGGCTGTGATTGGCTGTGAGAAGGATCTGCTGGATGAGTTATTCCAAAGCCAGGCCTGGGACTCATCTAATGGGGGAAAACATTTCATGAAAAGAAAATCAGACTTGACATGATAACCGTGCACCCATCTTTGATTGGCATAACAAAAGGGAATGTTTCTGGCGTCATTTGCTGATTAATGGTGAATGATCATCATTCATAACTGGTGTTGATGTGCTTAATCTACTGTGGGTTTAGTTGATTTGCCAGAAGCGCATTTTACAAAAGCTGCGTAATGAGAAGTACTTCTTCTCAAAAAAACTCAATGGGGACGTTATTTTCATTTGACAAACACGTGGTAATTGAAACGCTCTGATCCATAAACCTCTAAGCAGTCACCGAAAAGCTGATGATTCAGAAGAATCCATTTCAGTTTTTCAGTTTTCAGCATGAGTAATGAATGTTCCCTCATTTCGCACTCTCATTCTTATACTCTCTTTGCAATGTCTGTATACTTTTACAACAATTTATATACATAATTTTGATAGCTTGATAGATGCTATTTAAATAAATTAAGTTGTATAGTTTAAAAACTTGATACTTACAGTTTGAGGAATGCTGGCTGCTGGACACAGAGCCATCGTGTTTCCAGTAGGGGGCGCCAGAGCACCAGGATTGTAAAAACTTGTGAGGGGCTGAGAACTGGCGATAGTTGGAGCCCCAGCCTCCAGCAGTCTGTTGAAGTCTGCTCCGTATAATGCACTCTGCGGCACTCGGAAAGACTGCAGGGTGTCTCTGAACACATTTGCAGGGATCTGTGTTTGGTAAGGAGGCCTGGTGCAGTTTGGTGTTCGGAGTTGGCCATCTTGGGCACTGGGGTCCCGTCTCCGGGGGGCTATGAGCACAGGCGGACCCTGTCCCAGGGGATTCTGGGAGTGTGCTGGGCTGTAGAGCATGGGAGGGCTCTGCTGACAGAGGGGGCTGTAGAGCCTGGTGACACCTCTGTCCAGTGCCACCGGAGATGGGCTCTCACCTGACTGTCTCAGGCTTCAGGGATGAAGACACAGGAGAAAAATTTTAAGACACACACCACGATATATGATTTAAAAAAACTTAAAAGTGTGAATTCAGACCCCCCTAAAACAGTTTCATCAAAATAAATGTATTTCAGCTTCAATGTAAAAGGATTACATAATATTTGGGTGCAAGCTCGCAAATTTCAGCCACTTTGGGAGAGCAATGGAGGTAAAAAATCATAATAATTTATTATTTAGCTTACCCAAAGTGACTTTGCAGGAGACAACCCCCCCTTGAGTAATGCAGGGTTAAGGGCCTTGCTCAAGGGCCCAATAACTGTGTGGATCTTATAGTGGCTACACTGGCATTGAACCGTACATCCATCCGTCCGGGTCCCAGTACCCAATGAACCATAGCCACTAGCTCATAGACAACCAAATTTAACTTGACAATAAATAAATAAAAAATGCTTACCTTCCAAACTCCCCCCATTCTCTTCTGTATGTCCTGGTAGGAAGCTCTCTAGCTCTGTCTCCCAGTGCCCTCTTAGCCCCCGAAGTATCACTCATCTTGTTCGAGGGAGAACTTGTTTTGTCTGCAAATTTTGCAAGCTGTGAGAAATCTTTTGCGTGAGTCCCATCCCTAGAGTTTGCAGGAAACAGAAAAATGAATTCTGGGCTCCTGTCCGCCGAATGGTCATCTTTCGGTGGCAATGGTGGCAGAGCCCCAGGGAATGTCCTTTTGGTCATGTTAGTGGCAGTCGGTTCACAGTCATACATGCAGAGTCTGAGGTAACATGACTCCAGTCCTCGTCAAACCATTTCAAACTTTGGGGGGGGGGGGGGGATTATTGAGTACCAGCAAATAGAAGACTGAATGATCTAGAGTTCAGATGGGGGTATTTTTAAAAAAAACGTTCTAAACCTAAACCTTATTGTCTGGAGTAGCTGCTTATTTTACAGCGAAAACTAAATCCTGAAAACGCTGAAGCTCTCCAGGACCAGTGATTCAGTCTTTTGAGTAACACATAAAAAATACACAAGCTGACAAACAAACAAAAAATTTCCCTCGGGATGAATAAAGTATCTATCTATCTATCCATCTTACCGTTTGTGTGTGGCGCCCTCTAGTGGAAGAAATCTTGCAGCACTCAGACGATCATTTGGGTTATTTGCAGGCAAAGGGAAACGTCCATCTGCGCCGCGGTTTCCGTTCCGGCACCTCGCATGAGATGAAAATCTGATTCGTGGTCTGCTCTCTGAAGAGCGGCTGTCTTTTCTCTTCCAGGGGGGCAGCAGTGGAGGGGGAGATCCTTGGTAGAACCTCTTCAAGCAGTTGAAAACACCCGACTATTCAGAAGCAGCCGAGAAGCCAACCGTCCAATTACTTTTGATACGTACAACAAGGGATGTGATTCCTACAGGCATCACCTGAGATGGATGTAATACCATCAAATTAAAGGCGACAATCTACACATTAACTTCACATTCATTGTTTCATTTCAAATCCAATGTGCTGGACTAAAGCCAAAAGAACAGAAATTATATATTATGTTGTGGGAGTATGGGAACAAAAAGGTGCAAAGGAGGCTTTTTGTGGACGGAGAAAATAAACGTGTTGTTTATTGCACTCTCTCATTCAAAACTGACAACACACGAACACTCTCTCGCAACACTTCCTGAATCTCATTACCGCTAAGGAACATGGGTAATGTAGTTGCATAGTAACATTAACAAGGGCTAGATCGCAGTGAAGTCTAAACCACTGAAACACACTGTCCTGCTAGTGAGTGGCCACGACACACGTCCCCCCAGAGTTCACAAGCACTGGCCCCAAAAAACGACCGGGACCCTAACAACCCGTCCGAAACAACTCCGGTGCTCCCCAGCAGGCACAGGGGGGCGGGGCAGGAGAGGAACAGCAGGCAGGTGACAAACTGGTAACCGAGGGCAGGGCGAGGGGTCCGCAGGAGCCAGGCTCGGCGACGGGGACGACCTACCAGGGGGCCGACCGCGACGAGGAGGCTGGGCCACCACAACGGGGGCGGTCCAAGTCCAAATGAGCAGGTTTGAGGCGGTCCACCGAGATGCGTTCAGCCCCACCACCCACATCAATGACAAAGCTTTTGTCGCCAGGCTCCAGAACCCGGTACGGTCCATCATAGGGCAGTCGCAGCGGGCCCTGATGGGCGTCGTGACGGACAAACACATACTCCGACACCTGCAGATCAGGCGGGACACGCACCTGGGGACCTCCATGGTACGCAGTAGGGACCGGCAGCAAAGACTTGGCCCTGTCCAGTAGAGCGCCCCGCTGCTCTGGTGCTGACCAAGGGACTGTAGTGCAGGGAAGGAAATCCCCCGGGACTCGGAGAGGCTGGCCGTAAACCAGCTCGGCAGAGGACGAGAGAACGTCTTCTTTGGGTGCGGTGCGGAGTCCAAGCATCACCCAAGGGAGTCTGTCGACCCAGCCATCGTCCTGGAGGCTAGCCCTAAGGGTCGCCTTCATAAACCGGTGAAAGCGTTCACATAGGCCGTTGGCTTGCGGGTGATAAGCCGTAGTGCAGTGGAGAGAGACCCCCAACTGCCGGGTGATGGAAGTCCATAGCTCAGAAGTGAACTGGGCCCCCCGATCAGAGGAAAGGTCGGAGGGGACCCCGAAATGGGCGACCCAGGTGCCGACGAAGGCACGAGCTACCTCAGCAGCAGTAGTTGCGGACAGCGGAACGGCCTCCGGCCACCGGGTCGTACGATCCACCATCGTCAGGAGGTGAGTGTAGCCCCTGGAGGAGGGCAGGGGGCCTACAAGATCCACGTTGACGTGGTCGAAACGCCGTTCAGGTACGGTGAACTGCTCCAGCGGGGCCTTCACGTGATGATGGACCTTGGCCCGCTGGAATGCCACACAGGTCCTCGCCCAACTCCCCACGTCCGACTTCATCCCGTGCCAGACGAACCTTGCTGCCATGAGGCGCTGCGACGGTTTCCTGCCCGGATGCGACAGGCCATGCACGGCATCGAAAACCAGTCTTCGCCACGCCTGCGGAACCACTGGGCAGTTGCACCATGGAAACATCACAAAGCAGCGTTGTGCCACCGTCGTCGAAGGGGACATCTGCCAACTTGAGGCCAGAAACCGCCGTCCTGTATGCTTGGATGCCAGGTTCCGAGGCTTGATCTGCAGCCATGCGAGTGTAGTCGATGCCAAGATGGATTGTTCCGATGGCGGCACGAGAGAGGCAGTCAGCCACGGAGTTGTCTTTACCAGCCACATGTCGAATATCCGTGGTGAATTCCGAAATGAAAGCCAGATGGCGCTGCTGCCTGGCAGACCACGGCTCCGACACCTTGGCCATGGCAAAAACGAGCGGTTTGTGGTCCACAAAAATGGTAAATGGGTGAGCCTTGAGCAGGAAACAGAAATGCCTGACCGCTAAGTACAGGCCGAGCAGCTCACAGTCGAAAGTGCTGTATTTTCGCTCACTGGGACGGAGCTGTCGGCTGAAAAATGCCAGGGGCTGCCAGACCCCCTCGACCAGCTGCTCAAAAACGGCACCAACGGCGTAGTCTGAGGCATCAGTTGTCAAGGCTATGGAAGCACCAGGCACAGGGTGAGCCAGCATAGCTGCACCGGCGAGGGCTGCCTTGGTATCCGCGAACGCCTTTAGCATGTCATCAGACCAGGCGATGGTATGTTTGGGGGTCTTCGCCTTGAGGGCCTCGTGCAGGGGGCGCATCAGATGAGCAGCCTGGGGGACAAAGCGGTGGTAAAAATTTACCATCCCCCGGAACTCCTGTAGAGCCTTGCCTGTGGTAGGGCGTGCGAGCTGTTGGACGGCCTCTAATTTGGATGGCAGTGGGATCGCCCCGGCGGGGGTGATGTGGTGGCCAAGGAAGTCCATGGAAGGCAGCCCAAACTGGCACTTTGCTGGATTGATGATCAAGCCATGCCCATGGAGACGATCGAAGAGGAGACGAAGGTGTGATAGGTGCTCTGCCTGGGATTTGCTGGCGACCAGGATGTTGTCTAGGTAAACAAAGACAAACGACAAGTCGCGCAGCACCACGTCCATCAACCGCTGGAAGGTCTGTGCGGCATTCTTGAGGCCGAACGGCATCCTTAAAAACTCAAAAAGCCCGAATGGAGTTATGACCGCCGTTTTGGGGATGTCCTGTGGGCTGACTGGCACCTGGTGATAGCCCCTTACAAGATCCACTTTAGAAAAAAATGGTTGCCCCAGCCAGGTGGGCTGAAAAGTCTTGAATGTGGGGGACGGGGTAGCGGTCAGGTGTGGTAGCGCCATTAAGGCGCCGTTAGTCACCGCAGGGACGCCAGCCGCCATTGGACTTGGGAACGAGATGGAGGGGCGAGGCCCAAGGACTGTCGGAACGCCGGATGATGCCGAGCTTCTCCATGGAGGCAAACTCATCCTTCGCGATGGCGAGCTTGTGTGGGTCGAAGCGGGGGGCCCTGGCATGCACAGGCGGGCCTTCCGTGGAGATGTGATGCTCTACGCCGTGTTTCGTGTCAGTGGACGAAAACGTAGGTGTCGCGATGTCCGAGAACTCCAACAGGAGGGGGGAGAAGACATCAGCAGGTGAGACGGCGCTGGACAGCTTCATCGCGGCCGCATCACTGCGCTCACACGGTAGCGAGCTGAACGTCTCAGCGTTGATGAGCCGACGGTTCCCCACATCCACTAGGAGACTGTTGGCACATAGAAAGTCAGCACCTAGAAGGGGAGTAGACACCTTGGCCAGTACAAAATCCCAGGTGAAACACTGGTCAGCAAAACACAACGTCACCGTCCGGGTACCAAAAGTAGGGATAGCGCTGCCATTGGCAGCCTCGAGGGCGGGGCCTTGTTTCGCCTGACGTAAGTCCACAACTGATGCAGGAAGCACGCTCACCTGGGCGCCTGTATCGCACAGAAACCTGCGACCGGAGAGGGAGTCAGTGACGTACAGCAAGCCTGCAGGATGGCCAACACTCACAGCTGCAAGCAAGTGCCGGCCAGTGCGTTTCCCGACACACTGAAGTTGCATGGAGGCAGGCATTTCTTGGCTTTGGTACCAAATTTGGCGTGGTAAAAACACAACCCTGATGTCTTCACCCGGCGGGCCACAGCAGTGGCGGAGACGGAGAGAGGTTGGGGCACGCATTCATCAACGGCGGCGGTGTGGGTGTCGCTGCAAAACATTTCTTCCCAGCCAAGAAAAATGTATCCGCCTCCCTGGCCAACTGGCGGCAGTCAGTCTTGATAGAATTGGTCACGGCTAAACGAACGTGGCCAGGGAGCTGTTGCAGGAAAAGCTCCTTAAAAAGGAAACATGGCTGGTGGTCACCGAGCAGAGCCAGCATGTGGTCCATTAGTTCAGAGGGCTTGGAGTCACCGAGCCCAGGGAGGGAAAGGAGCTGGCGAGCGCGCTCAGACTCGGACAGTCCAAACGTCTCTTTAAGGTGGGCTTTCAAGGCGCCATATTTGTCATCTGCTGGTGGATTTTCAATAAAATCCCCGCAGTTGAGTTGGAAAGAGCCGCCACCACATAGTAGTACTTGGTGCTGTCCATCGTAATCCCCCTCAATGCAAACTGCGCTTCAGCCTGAGCAAACCAAGCGTTAGCATTCTGCTCCCAAAACTCTGGTAATTTGAGAGAAACTGCGTTTGTAGCCATGTTGCTGCCTGTTCAGTAAACTCTGGAAATGTCCAAAGAAAAACGGGGTCACCAATGTGGGAGTATGGGAACAAAAAGGTGCAAAGGAGGCTTTTTGTGGACGGAGAAAATAAACGTGTTGTTTATTGCACTTTCTCATTCAAAACTGACAACACACGAACACTCTCTCGCAACACTTCCTGAATCTCATTACCGCTAAGGAACATGGGTAATGTAGTTGCATAGTAACGTTAACAAGGGCTAGATTTCAGTCTAAACCACTGAAACACACTGTCCTGCTAGTGAGTGGCCACTACAATGTATTATCAAGTGTACCGACTGTCCAAATCCGCCCCCCCCCCCCTCCCTCCAAAATAAATAAAAAATAAATAAATACACACACACACACACATACTTACTGTTTGTTGAAGGTTTGGGCTGAGGAGAAAACTGGAATCCACAGTTGGTGGCACGGCTTTGATAGGCCAATTAGGATCAATACACTTCACACGCATATCCAACGCATAAAGCGTCTCCAACGGGAAAACGTCATTCCAGGTGTTGCGCAATCCATGTAGCATTTTTCTAGTGTCATAATCCATCTAGAACAGGGGTGCACAACCAGGGCCGTTTCAGAATTTTGTACCAACTTCTAGACTTAATTATTTAATTGACTCGATCATATCTTATCTGACATGTGTATGAGTACCGGCTACAGCTGCAGACTGCAAGTGCATCCTAATGATTTTACAATAATCAAGGCTACTACAGGCTGCCCTCGAGGACTGGAGTTGTGCACCCCTGATCTAGAACAAGATATTATAATTTAGTCTCAGGAGGCAATTATCATTTAAAATAATGCGTTAATCTAAAAATAAATTGAGCAGGTAGTATTTTTAACATTTAACAATCTTTTTTACCATGTAATTTTAAACGAGTAATTATTGAGCCAAGAGAGATTAGCCAACAATTTGTTACAAAGTAAATGTACACTGTATTAATTGATATTAAATATCAATGGATTTCTCCTAGAAACAACGGATTCCTAACAGATACCTTTTCAAAGACCGAAACGAACGAAATGGCGATGTTTTTAGCAAACTCTGCGAGATAGTCCCCTTTCAGGTTCTTCACAATGGAATCCACCAAGAACAGAACCGGAAGCTTCCCAGCCGCAGGAGCCTGCGATTACAGAGAACTCGTAAGTCCGTATAACTCGTAAAGGATGGATCCAAAAATTGAATCATTAATCACACAGACACCGATCAATTTCGATCAACTACTATGCACAGGAATCGATCTGAAATCGCAATACACCGACATGATTGATCGATGAGGCTGCATCAGTCTTTGTAACCAGATTTATATGGCAAAACGTATAGACTACAGTAGCCTATGAATTGCTTTAGTACAATCAAATTGCTCATTTATGCAGAACCATTATGCTTTAATAACAATAGTTATTATGGTTTAATAACAATAAATAAACGAGTGCGTAATCTTAAATGAATATAAATGAATACAATTATTTTCTATTGTCCACTAGCTGTCGCCATTAACTGCCATTAAGTCAGCCTCATCCCAACCCACCCGCTGGCTTGCCAGCGGTTTCACAAAATTGTCTACACTACACAAATAAACAAAACGCCAACAGTGTATTTTCTGCGACCAAAGAAGAGTTGAAATACTTAAGTACATAAATATATAAATAAACACATACATAAATACCTTGACAATATGTGCTTCCACAATAGCAACGATGTCCTTGGAGAAGTAGTAGTTGTCTTTTGCCAGGTTGGTCAACATGTTGATGTAATGTTTGCTGTTGAAAGTCAAGTCCTCTAAAGCGGACAGATAGTCTTTGCAGACCGCTTCTCTCACCACATTGTGAAACATACTCCAAATATGAGAGTTCAGTTGTACCGATTTGATTGGCACACGCGTCAATTAAACGCTTTCTAAATCAACAAGTTTGTAGTGTTCAATGAAGTCCGTTAAAATATGAATAACAGCGAATGTGTTGAACAAGAACTTAAATACTGTAGCGTGTACACTCTTTTTTCGCATAATAGGTTCATACAGACGCAATAAGGACAAACCGTTCTAGAACGCACTACGTCATTCACATTCACTGTTACCAGAGATGAAGCAGCGTTCCATCAAAGACTGTTCAATATTTTTACTATTTAAAATAAAGAATACTGGAAGTGTTTTGTGGATTTGATAACCAACTTAAATTTTCGCACCGTCGGTTCATAATCATAAAATCATATTTCGCTCCACAAAAGTCTTACAATAATAGCGTTCACAGTGAGAGCGAAAGTTTTATTTAGTAATAAAGGCTAGTTTTTACAGTAAGTTTACAGCGGAGAGGTGACAATTATATTTGGCCAAGATATGGCAAAAGGGTGTTTTAGAAACGGACATAAACGGAAATCATTATTGGATAGGATATAATAATAATTACATTAATGGCATTTGGCCATCCAGAGCGACGTACAGTTGATTAGACTAAGCAGGAGACAATCCTCCCCTCGAGCAATGCAGGGTTAAGGGCCTTGCTCAAGGGCCCAATGACTGCGGATCGGGTGTGGCTACACCGGGGATCGAACCACCTACCTTGCGTGACCTTGCCTGGCATAAGTTCATGTACAGTAAGCATTTTAATGAACAGTATTATAGCATAAAAATACCACATAATTATGTATTAAAAAGTTTAGTCATAGAAAAGGTACAAGTAATTTCAATATCAGGTAAAATACACATGGTGTACACTGCTCCCATCTATTCTGCAAGTAGAAATAAATAAACAATTTTTGCAAAATGCACATGAAAAACGTAATTATAACACTGGGTTTCCAGTTAATAATAAAAAAAAGTTAAGACATAATTTAAAGCAAGTGATTAGGACATTACGGCCATGACTTTTCAGCACCGTAGATGCAGGTGAAATGAGGGAACAGTCTCTGTGCTGCAGAATTGTAGAGTGATGTGACATAAGGGAATAGTCTCTGTTCTGCAGAATTGTAGAGTGATGTGACATAAGGGAATAGTCTCTGTGCTGCAGAAATGTAGAGTGATGGAGATCAGGGAATAGTCTCTATTCTGCAGAAATGTAGAGTGATGGAGATCAGGGAATAGTCTCTGTTCTGCAGAAATGTAGTGATGCAGATCAGGGAATCGTTTCTGTTCTGCAGAAATGAAGAGTGATGGAGATCAGGGAATAGTCTCTGTTCTGCAGAAATGTAGAGTGATGGAGATCAGGGAATAGTCTCTGTTCTGCAGAAATGTAGAGTGATGGAGATCAGGGAATAGTCTCTGTTCTGCAGAAATGTAGAATGATGGAGATCAGGGCTCCATGACCATTTTCTCCAGCTCCTCCACCAAGTCACAAGGGCAGTCCTCTTCAAAATCCCTGTGAAGAGAAAGTACAAAACCAACATGAATACATTTATTGTGTGTTCTAAAAAATATTTTATATCCTCTCTGCTGAACAATAACAGAATGAAAACAATAATAATGGAGATAATAAGTAATAGTCGTTTTTCTTTCAATTTCTTAGTGTGGAGTTTTCTTACTGCGAAGTTCAAATGCTTACACTGTGTTGAAATGTAGAAATTTACATCATGATTTTGTGCTATTAAAATGTATTGAGAGCTGTATATTGTAAATGAGTGACTTCACAGGCAAGTTATGTAGGGGCCACAGGCAGGTTATGTAGGGGCTACACAGGCTGGTTATGTAGGGGCCACAGGCAGGTTATGTAGGAGTGATACAGGCAGGTTATGTAGGGGCCACAGGCAGGTTATGTAGGGGCGACACAGGCAGGTTATAAAGGGGCGACAGGCTGGTTATGTAGGGGCGACACAGGCAGGTTATGTAGGGGCGACACGCAGGTTATGTAGGGGCAACACAGGCAGGTTATGAACGGGGGACACAGGCAGGTTATGAAGGGGCGACACAGGCAGGTTATGAACGGGGGACACAGGCAGGTTATGAAGGGGCGACACAGGCAGGTTATGAACGGGCGACACAGGCAGGTTATGTAGGGGCCACACTCACGTGTCTTCATCATCGGAGCGAGGCTCCAGACGGGACTCTTCTTCCTCATCCTCCTCCTCCTCGGCTCCATCCGGGCTGTCAGCCCCCTTCTGGGACAGGGGGCCCATCAGGGGGTGCTCAGCACCTGGGACAGGGATGAGGACAGAGAGAGATGCTATAGCGACTTTAAGAAATTAATTAATTAATTAATTCATTATCCTGAACAGGGTCGCAGGGGGGCTGGAACCTATCCCAGCATACATTGGGCGAAAGGCAGAAATACAGCCTGGACAGGTCGCCAGTCCATCACAGGGCACACACACCATTCACTCACACACTCATACCTACGGGCAATTTAGACTCTCTAATCAGCCTAACCTGCATGTCTTTGGACTGTGGAAGGAAACCGGAGTACCTGGAGGAAACCCACACAAACACGGGGAGAGCATGCAAACTCCACACAGAGAGGCCCCGGCCGACGGGGATTCAAACCCAGGACCTCCTTGCTGTGAGGCGGCAGTGCTACCCACTGCACCATCCGCGCCGCCCTGACTTTAAGAAACGTTCAATAAAATGCTCCAAAGTATAGTAAGAATCCAGCCCTGTATTGCAGTAAAACTGTTATTGCGTGAGTTTCAAAAATGATAATTATTACGCCAAATAGCAATTGTGCATGTGCTGACACACAGAGACACTCTCATACATGAATGTGCTCACACACACATACACACGCGCACACACGTGCACACACTCACCCTCCTTGTGCACAGTGTATGTTCTGGAGGCCAGGCTCTGACAGGCCTTGTCCAGCAGACTCAGGAGTCTTTCAGGAGTTCCTCTGTCCCACTGCCTGCGGGGGGAGGCCCTCTCTGTCTCCGCAATACTGCCCCCTGGAGGAATCGCAGGGCACTCTCAGCAAACGCAGAGATTTACCAGATTTACCAGAGGATTTCAACAGGATGATAGGAAATTACTCAACGCTTCAATCAAAAAATTATTCAGCTAAACAAATAATGTGTTTTTACAGGGTTATATGTCGACAGAAGGTGGGGGGGGGTCCATGGGGGTATTCTGCGTTTGACTGTTTATGTTTATATTTCAACTTGACCGTTTTACTGTTTCCAGTATCCACTGACAGTTGCTGAATAACTGCATATTACGTTACAGTTATTTAGCTGACGCTTTTATACAAAGCAACAAACAGGACGGGTCCTGGGGAGTCCAGGGTGAGGTTCTGTACCAGGCTGTGGTTCTGTACCAGGGTGAGGTTCTGTACCAGGGTGAGGTTCTGTACCAGGCTGTGGTTCTGTACCAGGGTGAGGTTCTGTACCAGGCTGTGGTTCTGTACCAGGGTGAGGTTCTGTACCAGGGTAAGGTTCTGTACCAGGCTGTGGTTCTGTACCAGGGTGAGGTTCTGTACCAGGCTGTGGTTCTGTACCAGGGTGAGGTTCTGTACCAGGCTGTGGTTCTGTACCAGGGTGAGGTTCTGTACCAGGCTGTGGTTCTGTACCTGAGCTGGACTCGAACCCGCTCTCAAGGGCCATGCTGGAGGAGGAAATGAGGTCAGCATTCCCCAGGAACTGCATCAGTGTGTTGGGTGGGCCTACCGCCCAATTCCTGCGTGGACGCTCCTGTGCTTCCTGTGTAGATCCTGCAAAGGGCTCTGCACATTGATAAAAAGTGAATGCAAAGACCTTGGTTTGACCTGGCTTTTTCAACCTGCCACCTAATATCCCCTGATTCAATTGGCAAAAGCATTGTTTTCTTCATCTCTCTCCACCTCAGCTGGTGTGTGGGGAGCGATATATAAATGCAATGATCTATCTAGCTATTCATCTATCTGCTACATATCAGGCAGGAGCGTAGACCAAGCCAAAGTATGAGCACAAAAGCTGAATGAATACATGTGACTGTTCTATTATGAACCTAAAAAGAAACAAGAGCGAATATTTGAAGATTCGCTTTAAAATGGTTTACATAATACACGTTCCTGTGATCGCAAAACATGCCCTGGTCCACCGCTCCCACCTCCAAGTGAAGACATTGTCTGGATGAGACTCTTCTGTCCCAGGAACATGGCTACCTTCTCCCCTTCCTCCTTCTTCCATCTGCTTGGAGCTTCTTCCTGTAGTTGCTAGGAAACGCATTTGGAACAGCCTAAGCATTATGAGGTCACGGGTCGCAGGTTCTGTCATGCCACAAGCTGTGGAACTCTGGCGTGAGATTTGTCACCATGGCAAAATGAAAAGGGGAGAATGACTGACGTGTGTTCCATACGGCAGAGGTTTGCAGTGAACTATGTTTGCAGCAAACAGATGGTTGGATTCAACAATACCAGCTAGCTGCTAAGCTAGGATTGTCTCAAAAAGGTAAGAATAAAAATGACATTGAGTAAAATGCATGATAACCGCCAAATTATTAACTGTCAACTTTTGATCTCTCTGCATCTTTCCCATCGACAGCTAATGTAAAAGTTTTAATATGTTAACGTTCAGCATCTTGAATGCACGTCAGTGTAAACAGTCACCCACCCTTTGGGGAAGGGGACGGGATTACCTGGGCAGGCAGGTGTTTTTGCAGCAGCTTGGCGATGCGGTGCGAGGTGAGGATGGTGTTGAGAGAGGGCCGGTCTCGCGGGTTGGTCCTGAACATCTGCTTGAGCAGGTAGTGCAGCTCGTAGGGCAGGCGACTGGGTAAAGGGGGGTAGGCACCCCGACACACCTTCAAAATCAGACTCTTCCAACTCCGTGCTTGGAACTGCGAGAGATAGGAGAGTTAGTGGACTGAATAACCGATCGATTGCTTGATCAATAGGCTCCTAGACACATTTAATGGTTTGTTGATTGGCTGACAGGTTCAATGGTTGACTGGTTAATTTATTGACTGGCTGAGTTAAAGCTGTTATCAGGCCAGCAGTGTACACACATTTATTTTCATTAGCTCAAGTGTATTACTACATCTCAACAGATTTTGAGTTATTAGTGCCCAGTAACACAGATCATGTATATACACCTGCTAAATTTAGTTTTGACAGCTTTGGGAGTTTCGGTTGTAAATTGGGCAATCGATTTTAATCTGTTCCTAATTACACCACCATTTTATGTGGATAATCCCTGTTTGTATAGATATCAGTACCAGGTATAAAAACGGGGTTCAAAGGTCTGTGTTCAGATGAGCAGGAGAAAACGTTGGGTAGTTACCGGATGACGCAGGGTGCAGAGTTCATACAGGACGCAGCCAAGGGACCACACATCACTGCAACACAGGTTAAACATTCACACCATCACTCTGTGGCCAAGCACCTTTCCCCATCAGACGTGTGCACTGTTACGCTTTTAGTGCATCTGCAGGATTCAAGCTGAAATGCACACACAATCTCTGTTACTACTGGTGCAACGTTAATTGTCAAGTAGGGTCTGGGAATATGGACAGGAACAGAATTTAAAAGCTGCATAATCGTCAGTAGGGAATCTCCCTGCCCAACCCTGTTCTCTAAACACCTGCACGTGTTCTCATTATCACCTGCGTAACATACCTCTTATTATTGTAGGGTTTGCCATCCCATATCTCTGGGGAAACGTAGTAAGGGGTTCCCACATAGGAATACGCATAAGCCTTGGAGCTACAATGTAGAACAAAGAAATCTGTTTAAAAATAAGCTATAATTTCACAAAAAAATAGCATTTTCTGGAACAATGTGTACAGGTATTAGGAAGGGCAAAGACCTGGAAAGTTCCATTTTATACCTGTTCAGAACACAAGCCGAACCAAAGTCCCCCAGTTTGACAGTCCCATTATCTGTGAGGAAGATATTCTAAGAATAAGACAACAGAGATGGTGTAAGTGTTCTGGGAAAACTAACACTCTGTTTACCTTATTCTATGAATGGAATGTGAATGTCTATGAATCACAGCTAATTTCATAAAAATCATAACAAGCATTCAGGATGAAACAAGCTAAAATTATATTTAATCCAATCACCAAATTTGTCATTTTCTATCACACAGATACATTAATATTCCAGACATTCATTACAGGAAAACTGGGGACTGATGACATCACATGCCACCTGGCCTCAGGTAAGCCCGTTCACCTTGGACTTCAGGTCCCTGTGTAGCACGCGCTTGTCGTGGACGTGTTTCGCACCCAAACACATCTGAGCAAACCACCTGAGGATCTGTGGAAGAGGAACAGAGAATCCGGTTCAACGTGGGAGGGATGTCACTGGGGCAGCCTGTAGCCTAGTGCTTAAGGTATGTGACTCGGGCCTCGTGGAGCCAGATCAGCACAGCCGTTGGGATCTTGAGCAAGGGCCTTAACCGGACATTGCTCCAGGGGGATTGTCCCCTGCTTAGTCTAATCAACTGTGAGTCGCTTTGGATAAAAGCGTCAACTAAATAATAAATTAATAATAATGATAATGATAATAATAATGATGATAATAATAATAATAATAATAATAATGTCAATGAAAGCACTAACATGATGGACACTGACACACCCTGACTTGCTCACAGACACTACTGGCTGTTGCCCACGAGGCGTGAGTTCGTATTGACCTTACATACGTTTGACTGAAGAGCCCAATGTCTTACCACATCCACAGAGAACTGAGTGTTCCTCTGCTGTTTGATCCTCTGCAGCAGGTCTCCCCCAGTGCAGTACTCCATCACGATGTACAGATGTCCCTCAGCTAACGGCACGAACCAGAGAATGTTTTTCATTGCAAATATCAGCCACACCTTCTCACTTACAGACAGGATTATGTCATGATTTATTATGTAAACATCACTGACTTATTATGTGACTTTTTTTTGGATACAAATACTTTTCTATGGTTCACTGAACTTGTCTCCTGTATTGGAATCCATAAAATACTTTCAAAAAGTGCAAACCCCACCTTCTGGTCCTCTTGGTTGGTCAATTGGGCACAGAAAAGTATTTGAATCCAAATCCAATTACGTAAAATTGACCCAGGTCTGACACATCACTGCATTACAACATTATCATTAGCCCTGCTGAAAGCACATTGTAAGAGGAAACATGTTCTCTTTGTTATTTCACAAGAATATTAAGGACACAAAAAGATTACGATTGGAAACAGAAACCTTCAAACGCCTCTCTGAAGGCGACGATGTTTGCGTGCTTCATTCTGGAGAGAAGTACGGCTTCTGTCCTGGAGCCATCCTGCCCAGACTGTGTCTGTGAAACAGACACAAATGCTAAATGGGCTGCATTTATATTGTGCTTGTTTATCCTAAGTGCTTCACAATTAAAACCTCTCAGTCACCCATTCACTCACACACTCTCAGACCAACAGCGAAAGGCGCCATGTAAGGCACCAACCAGCTCGCTGGCAGAAACTGGAGGTTAAGCGTCTTGTTCAGGGACACTTCAACACACCATGAGCTAATGTCGTCCCAACATGTTCTGACATCGCAACAGCAAAAGTACTGTACTTATTCTAGCTATGTCATGTTGATTGAAACAAAGAAGAAGAAGAAGACCACCATATCTTGTCGGTGAAATTACCTTGGGTAGACGGATCTCTTTGATCACGTAATGGCCGCTATCATCTTTGGGGTGTGCTAGCAGTGCGCGTCCGAAGGAGCCCTCTCCGATCACCCTCAGTACAGTGTAACTGTCCATCCTCACTCTGTACACCCACAGATAGAGACAGGCACAGCAGGGCCACCGTGTTAAAGGTACAATAGGTAATTTCGGACTTCTAACGGTCAAGAGAGGAATTGCAGCAGCAAACATGCTGAAACCACAACACTTTTTCAATCCTTCTTCTCTGCAAATGCCATTGGCTGTGGCAATTAGAACCTATTTTCAACCAATGAGCTTGAATTATTGTACAACTATGCAATGTTTTGGTACAGAGTGTCAACTGTATATTTTGAAAGCCAAATTTAAGGACTATAAACACAGGCAGAGGGTGAGTCAACATGTCAGTTCAATGATAGAAGGGACTTCCAATGGTCTGGTAGCAACACAAACGTTTTCTTAGATAGAAAGCTAAGACAAATAAACTATTTTTACCATATACTGTATAAAGGATTGATTTTTCACCCTAGCTTGGCCGAAACCGCAAGCACACTGACCTGAGAGCTAGCTTTAGTCAACAACTAGATCTCTGGTGAGTCGCTGTCATTTTCGAAATAGCTGATCACCTGCATCAAGTTGAAAATTAGACAAGCAAGATCCAACTACGTAGCTAGCCACATAGATAGTCATGTCTTTTGCAAAATGAAAATGCTCTACAAAAGCTAGCTGAACATAAGTACTAAAGTCATACGTTCACCGAGATAATGAATGGAGCTTATCAGATGTTGCCTGACAGATAGCACCAGTACAAAGGGTAGCTCGCTAGCTCACTAAATAACAAGGAATAAAATTGAAATTAGACATTAGCACGAATTAGTGTCAGACTAGATTATTTTAATGAACAAAATGTTGTCTGAAGCACATTACCTTAAACGATATTATGAATGGTGTTACATTCCATAAACACTCCCGAAGCGTTTCGCACACGTTACAAACGACAACAACGCCCGCATGGGACACATTTACTTCCGCACTGTAGGTTTACGTAGGGAGTGAGTGACGTAGGCGAATGAATGAACTGAGCGGTGCTTTAAAGGAGTAACATGGTGGTTGGTCACACTTTCTAGATTTTTATACGCAAATTGCACAAGAGGGCATTGAAGAAACGATGAAAGGACTAAATATGGCCGTTCTTTAGTTTTGGAGAAGTAAGCGTTTTAAATGTATCGTCCTATTTTCAACCGGTCGAGAATGTTCTCGTAGTGCGTCACACAGCTAGTTTGCTTATATAAGGACGTTATAGTTGTGCTTTTATCTTAACTTGGCTAGTTAGCCAGCAAATAAATATGATTGGATAAGTCCGCGTCCTTACCTTAGCTATCGATAGTTGATATACTAAGTTAGCTACCTTGTGAAAATTCAGTCTCCCAAAATGAGTGCGTATCATGGAGGTAGCTATGGTAACAAACAACAACGTCATAGCTAATTGACAGTTCTCATTACCACACCCAGGCCGTTTGGGTGAACTTTTATAGTGGAAAATTAGGCTTAGTTTTCAAATACATTTAAATGACTGATTAAAAATAATAATTATGCACATTTGTTTTGTTGTTGTCTAAAGGTCAGTACTAATTCTAGTTAGAACCACAGCATATTAAATGCCATCACAGGCATTTAGGAGATCTTTCCAGAGCAACTTGCACAACTTCTGCTTTTTATTTTTTTTATTTCTTACATACGATCCATTTATACAGTTGGGGAATTACAAGCAATTCAGGTACATTTCAAGGGTACAATGCCAGTGAAACAATGCTAACATATCAATTAAAACAGTAAGCTACGACATGGAAAAGCTCAACCCATGACACTGAAAATGTCAGCCACCACATTAAAATCAGGTGTAAGAGTAAACGGCTCAAGTCTAAACCTAAACGGCAAAACATTTGCTAGAGCCTCCTGCGAGTATGTCCATCACTGTCAGAATGGCAGTTGCCCATTGATATATAGCAGAAGCAGGGCAACTCAAGGAAAAAGCTGTCAACCAGGCGCATGTGAATAATGTCTTGAAGATGAAAAAAAAAACCAGTGCATCAAAAGGAGACAGCGTATGACGATTCAATCTGGTTTTCTTTTTCCACACTATTGTATGAAGGCCAAGGCCTAGGGGAGCCTGAGTGTCACAGGATAAAATGCCTTTAATATCTTGGCTCACTGTGCTGTCTTTGCCATTTTAGAATTGACGATTTGTTACTTTTGCTCTATTCTGTTGAAAATGAGCTTTAAGTTGTCTAATACTCCATGACTAAAATTGAGAAAATGGAGCTTCTCTGTTATGGTTGGACCTTTTAGCGGGATTTCATTGCTGTGGCATTTGTCAGTGTGACCTTTCGAGATTAATGTTTGTATTATGCTGAAACCGCAACTGACAAATCACGTCTGTCAAAGTGCATCGCCCTTTTCTAATTAATCCTTGTTCAATGGGTCAGGGATCAGTTCACAAAAAGAAAAGCTAATGTCCACTGAACCATAGAAATGTCTTTCTAGATTTCAAATCCTTTTTCATTCATTTTTTTTTATTTATTTCCCATCTTCTGGAGTAATTCTGATGCTGCATGAAGTCTACTGGAGGACACATGCATAAATGCACACAGATATCTCACAAAAGCATGCACACACATAAGCATACAGACCTTCCATTGGTGCCTTTGTGTATTCTAGAAACAAGAGATCTGTGTTTAAAAAATCTATTTAATGAATGTACCCTGTAAACCAGCCACATCTTTCATCACCAAACAACGATAACCATATTATAAAGCTCTAAAGACTAAAAGATTTTTCCTTTGTTAACAATTAAGAAAAGAAAAGGAAGTTCACCCTGGTCCAGTCGCTCTGTATTCCCAGTGCAGGCACAATATTCCTCATCTGTAAAATGTCAAGAGAAATCATGATAAAATAACATATTGCAATAACAATATTTTTTTCCAAATCTGTAATTCAAGAGCCAATGGAAATTCTCAGTGTGTCTAACCTCACACTTATTTTATTAGTTTACTGTTAGCCATTCCATAGTAAGTGCTATAAGAATATTATAAATATTTATTCTGTACATTTATTGAATAACTGGAGTTTCTGATTGGGCCATCTTTAGATTGATATAAAAAGCACACGCTGTAGAGAACATGAACAAAAGTACCCCGGTTGCACATCACTGTCTTAAAATGTAGGTTTAACCAAGTCTTTCAAACGCCTTGTGCCGTATAGAAGTCACAGGAAATGACTTAAATGTATAACTTTAATCTTTTTCACTTATTACTGTCTGCCACTAGGGGGCAGCCGGTACTTAGATTGCTGAAATTCAATTCAAACGTAACTCCGTGTTTTCTCAAACTGCATAGTCTTGGACTGCAGACCCAAAAGACACAATGGCGTTTCAAGAACAAAGATTAATTGGGAAAAAAATGAAGCTGCTATCCTCATACTCAAAAATATAATTTAGTCCAGGTTAAGATTAGATCTGTGTTTTTTTTGAGCACAGCTATTATAAACTACAACCTGACTACTTTGTGTTTGTGTTGGTGTTTTGGTCCCAGGTCCGACTGGGAGAAGACTGTGGTCGAATGTACCTATGTGCTGGTATATCCTGAGTCACTGTGTTCATTCTTTGCTAAGATTTTTGAGCACAATAAAAAAAAAACTCCCACTTTGCATCATAAAGCTTTCTTTTCACTTTTTTTCTGTTTGTTCTTTCACCTTTGTGCACCTTTTCTTTTTTCAGCCACCCACTTTCCTCTTTGTATGTTTTTTTTTTATAGAATCTTTTGTGTGTGTGTGTGTGTGTGTGTGTGTGTGTGTATGTGAAAGAACAGACATTTGCTTTGTTGCTTTGTCTTCAGTACTATGACAATAATTTTATTCTCCTCAATCAGAAAAAAGATGTTTGATCCAGTCTGTCTCTCTCCCTCTCCGTCTCTCCCTCTCAGTTGAATTGAATTGAATTGGCATGACATTATTGGCTCGTCACATTTGTACAATTGTATTGCTAAAGCTTATGGATACATGGCAATGTATTAAAACAAAGAAAACAAAAAAGTATAAATAAATAACAATAACTACGGTGTATGTTTATGTGTGTGTGAATGTGTGTGTGTATGTGTATTTGTGTGGGAGTGCGGAAGAGTGTGTGTATGTGTATGCGTGTGAGTGTGTGCGTGTGTGTGTGCGTGAGTGTGTTTGTGTGTGTATGTGTGTGTGTGTGTGTGTGTGTGTGAGTGTGTTTGTGTGTGTGTGAGTGTGTGCGTGAGTGTCTTTGTGTGTTTATGTGTGTGTGTGTATGTGAGTGTGTTTGTCTGTGCTCTATAGTCTGATACTGTAGGGTTCCTGGCGATGAGGAGTCTCATAAAGACGTGTGCTGTCAGACACCACACAGTCTCTCTGGTCTGGTCTTGGTGTTTGTCATGACAACCATGTTCAGTTACCATGGAAAACCAGGTGCTGAACAACATGTGATGATCTTTGTCTTTTTGCTCCTAAACAATCCACTGAAATATATTTCTGAAAACAATTGAGGCGAGAAATAAGCAATGCAGAGTCTTGATTCATATTTGATCTTCCACCGCTAGTTTGAAGGATTGATCTGAGTTCTGTGTGCTAGGCGAGCTGTACTCTGGGCACCCCTGGTCAAAAGCCTTATATATATATAATTTAAAAAAGATATTTATTTATTTATTTATTATTATTATTATTACTTTTTCTTTTTCTTTTTTACAGTTTGAAAATAATTTTAGAAAAGGAAAAAGGGCCCTGTGTAAAAGTTTGGGAACCCTGTCAGTTAGTACTCCTCCTCGGGCAACTATATATGGCATGTTTGAGATCTCTCCACAGATTTTCAATAATAGTCAAGTCTGGGGACTGTATCAGACGGACCTCCAGGGCAGGGATGTAGCGGGGGAACAGGCACAGGGCAGAAGGGCAGTAATGTAACGGGGGAACAGGCCTCTCGGACCTCCAGGGCAGTGATGCAGTGGGGGAACAGGCCTCTCGGACCTCCAGGGCAGTGATGCAGTGGGGGAACAGGCCTCTCGGACCTCCAGGGCAGTGATGCAGTGGGGGAACAGGCCTCTCGGACCTCCAGGGCAGTGATGCAGTGGGGGAACAGGCCTCTCGGACTCCAGGGCAGTGATGTAGCGGGGGAACAGGCCTCTCGGACCTCCAGGGCAGTGATGCAGTGGGGAAACAGGCCTCTCGGACCTCCAGGGCAGTAATGCAGTGGGGGAACAGGCCTCTCGGACCTCCAGGGCAGTGATTCAGTGGGGGAACAGACACAGGGCTGCAGGCCGGGGTACAGACAGGGGGCTGGCAGAGGTCTGGGCTCATCAATTAGTGAGATGAGGTCCTGGGAGCGGAGCGGGGACAGAGCGGGCCGCGGAACATTCCGCTGTGATTTATATGTCAGTTATCTATTTGCAGCAGACCTGTGGAAGGCCGTGCCTTTCCAAGCATCCGAGACAAAGGCTGCATTTCAATCCAGCACCCCCCAACCCCACCCCGCCCCCACCCCTCCACAACCTTCACCCCTGACCAAGAGTCTGGCAGGCTACTGTGAATGCAGGTCTTTGCCACTAACACACACACACGCACACACATACCCACACACAGAGACATATACAAACACACAGAAATGCACACACACACACAGACACATACCCACACACACACATATACAAACACACAGAAATGCACACACACACACACAGACACATACCCACACACACATATACAAACACACAGAAATGCACACACACACACACACACACCCTCACACAGACACATACCCACACACACACACATATACAAACACAGGGAAATGCACACACAAACACACAGACACATACCCACACACACACACACACACATATACAAACACACAGAAATGCACACACACACACAGACACAGACACATACCCACACACACACACATATACAAACACACAGAAATGCACACACACACACACATACCCTCACACAGACACATACCCACACACACACACATATACAAACACACAGAAATGCACACACACACACACACCCTCACTCTCGCACACACCAATGCTAACTGAACTGTAGATTAGACCGTAATATGCAAGACCGTAAAATGAATCATATAAAGACACAAAAAAGAGTCTTTGGCTGTCATTCAAGCGAGCCAATTGTCATAAATTTAGTATATAATATATCATAAATAAATGATAGGGCTAAACTATTTAAATGATTTAGAGCAGATGTTGTTAAAAAAAGCAATCAACCATCCCTGCTACAGCCCCTCAGTTTTACACAGGACACGGAAACCAGCAGGGCTACAGAAAAAAAACAACAATTCCCAGCGCTTTTAGCTGCTTATTACTGTGTTATGTCAGCCTTCGTCATTGTGGGTGGCCCACACTGGTGATGTTATTGGGAAAACCCTGACAAATGGATTTTATAGGTCCAGTGCTCACCTCCTAACTTTAGTGTAAGCACCTTTAAGTCAATATAGAGAAGAATGACTGATGAAGGTAAACATAACCATAACAGTTTCAAGAATGTCATATCAGTCATACGTTCACCTGGAAGCAGGGATAAACGAGGAGTTCCCTGGAAGTTTGTGTTCTGCATGGAGAAATCCGAGTCAAGCTCAGACCAAGCGGCTAAAACCGAGCTTTTTTTTAATGCTCATTTCCTGGGTATACTGAGGACAGCGCTCACAAGCACCACTGCGATTGGCTCCAGTATAGCTTCACACCCGTTTTCAATGTAATGTCAATGGCACAATTGCAGTAAAAATATAAAGTCAATACTTTTTTCCCACAAGAATCACATTTCCCAAATGTCCTCTTTGGGTGCAAATGGGTATGTTTTCCAAGCAAAAAAGGTCGAAAGTAAATATATATTGCTGGCTAGGGATACAGTGTTATGTACCTATAGGGTACCACCCCAGCGACAAGCATCTGTACCTTTTCAGACACGTTTTGTAGCTTTATTTCTGAGAGTGTGGACACTGTGGCCCTCAGGATGTAGAGTTGTCGCGTTGACACGTTTATACCAGCAGCCGGCTCTGGAGGACTGATGTACAGCATATACAGTACGAAGGCAACACAGCTGGGGTCACTTCCTCTTCAGCTCAGTCAGCTCAGGACACAGAAGTGAGAGTAATTAACTGATAAACCCTCACAGAACGTTACGGGGCTCTTTCAGTTTGTGAATTAAAAATGTGAAATGTTCTGAACTGAATGAGTTGCGGTGGATACGAGACAGATTCCCACGCCTGAAGGCCCTCACACACTCTGTAGCCCGTTCTGAGGTTTCAGTGCGGTGAGCGTTTTTCAGTTTTCTATGAAGAGGACCACAGGGAGAGAGAGAGACGGTGAAACACTCCATGACAGCTTGCAGTGGTGCAGAACACTCAGAAGCTGCAGTCATCAAAAGATCAAAAAGCTCAGGCCAGCTTTTACAAATGGCGGCATTTAAAACTTCTGTGGGTCCCTCTAGATTTATGTATCTCCAGTAGATACTCTGTTACAGAACAACTTACGCTGCGTTCATTTATCTGACAAAGCAGCGCAGTCATAAATTCATGAAGGCTTCTTTTTTCATTGCGTATAGTTAGTCCTGCATAGAACGAGATATTAAAGGTGTGCCTTCACACCTGGGTGTGGTGGTTCAGCTAAGGTAAACTTGACATATACAAGAGTGAAACAGATCTTTCAGGGAATTCTTGAAGGGCGGGGTGTCGAATTTTGACTGAAGTCAAATCATGCATGCCACTGTGTAAAAAGGATATTGATTTCAGAGGAACATTTGATCGACATTCACGCCTCCTGGTACAAAATTATGCAAAATCAAATTTTCCAGGAGGTGGATAGAAAAACAATCTTATGTGTGAAAATACACAAGATATATACTTTAAGACTTAAGTTCATGTATGGTTATGCAGAATTTACTAAATTGAGGAAAAAGTTAATTTTGATTTCAGTTCGTCATTAAGCATGCAAAGCAGTCACATGGCTGAATATTTACTGAAGGAATTTGGGTTAGTTGTCTTGCTGAAAAGTAAAATGACACTGCCTCACCTAGGAAACAAACCGGCAAACACACACAAGCATGGTTACCATTATAACCACTACACCACACTGCTGCCCATGCAAGTAAGAGATTTGCCTGAGTCCAAGGTAGGATTTGAACTCTGGCCTCTCACTAATCAGCTAAAGTCAAAATCACCCCTTGCCATGGGCAACAATGTTATTGTTAAATTTGAGGGTTGCAACGCCAGAGAGTGTTGTCGTGGTAACCTTCTACCTGCTTTACCGCTACCCTGTTTTTAGTCAGAGAAGTTCACAGCGACACTTCCACAGCGAATCCTCGGCTCAACGATGTTCGATGATGGACTTCAAGCGATGGTGGAGAAGTGGCCATTCACTTGATTAGCGAGGATGATTTTATTGGTGAAAGAATCAATAAATTTGACAAAAAGCCAGTGTGAGGTTTGTCTCTATTACTCTCTGTTTCACGAGACAAGGCTATCTCAGGGCAGAATGGCACTAATTTCAGACACACTGCTGCTGTTGTTTACTGTAGTTTACTGCTTGTTCTGGTGGCTTTATTTCCTCATTTCTATAACTTAGTTCAATGTTCAATAGGATAGTTGACAAGTTGGCAGTCCTGTCTGCACTTGCTATTTCTCTTGGGACAATACTTTCTTCCTCTGGGGAATTACTGCACTTGAATGAAATTCAATTCAACACAGCACTTCAAGCTTCAATGGCCTCTGCACTCGTGTTTGCATTTTAAGTTGCTGTGAATAAGGGCAGCTGCTAAACGGCAGTTAAGTTATTCTGCCATAGGAAGCACACTGTCATTCTATAAGACATTTAGAACTCAGGTCTAGATGTGCCATACATTACATTGTAATTATCTAGTTCCCAACTCATCACCTTTCCTCTCCTCTTACATAGTGCTTCTGCCTGTTTTATCCAGCTTTGCAGTATATCCACCCTGAGTTCATCGACCAACTCTCTTCTGATTAAGTCCAAACCTTCCCCTGGATCAGACCCAACCCTTTCCTGGTTTACACCCAACCATCTCCTGGTCTAGACCCAACCGTCTCCTGGTTTAGATCCAACCCTCTCCTGGTTTAGTCCCAAATATCTCCATGTTCAAGTTCCTCACCCAGAGACATGAATGTGTTGTCTTGCTCTTCTGAACTACACAATAACTTAGATTTCTTTGCTTGGACCCTTTCTATTTAAATTGAAATAATCAATTGAAGTTCCATTAAAGAATTGCAAAATGGCCGATCATCTGTTGGTCTCCCTATCCCTGCAATGGACACCCCAAATTGAGTGGGGGGATAACTGAGCACAAAGCCGGCGGTGCAGAAGTGCATTATGGGTTCACATATCACCTCTAATGAGGATGATGATGGACAGGGATGAAGCTTCACAAAGTGAGAAATCAGCAGAGCATAACCACCACGTGCTGGCTGCAGGGCTCGCTGTTTTAATGCCACTGTGCCCTTGTGAAGTGTTTCCATATTTCTTCTATTAAATGTAAAAAGCCATAGTCCAATCTAAGCATTAGTCAGCTTGCCCTTGTAATGAAGTAGATGTGTATATGTATGTGAATGCGTGTCCAGAAGGCAGATGATAATCACACACATATGGAAAGCACATGGGTACAGGGGTTAAACATTACGTGCGTTTTAGGAAAACCATGGGAATGGGCCCTGATTAGAGTGGAAAACCTAAATCTTAAACTTAAAACACATGTGGGTATTCAAACAGTCTAACCAGCATTTTTTTTTTACAAAGTGCAAAACTAAACCCTGTCCTCAATGTGAGTCACCCACATCAAACTGTTCCTGTTAGGAGCTGCTGTGTTTACCATGTGTAAATATTGCCCTTAAATGGCAATGCCAATGCATGGGTCTTTTTGCAAGACTGAATTCACATTTTTCACATTTTTCAGAATGTACTGCAATGGTCTTCATACTCATCACTAGGTGGCTGTGGTGCTGGGCTGGGGAGGGTTCTCGGCATCACATGGTGAACAGGCACCAAAAAGTCAAAACAGTAGAAACTAAACTAAATGTAACAACATTCTCAAATAGAAGAGGCCATATAGGGCCGATCTGGCAAACAAAATGTATTATGAAAGCAAAAAGTAAAATAATGAAAGCAAAAAGAAACCAGAGCAGTATAATCACATCTAGACCTGAAATACAGCACCCATCACCTCAAAGTCTCTCTCTCTCTCTCTCTCTCTCTCTCTCTCTCTCTCTCTCTCTCTCTCTCTCTCTCTCTCTCTCTCTCTCTCTCTCTCTCTCTCTCTCTCTCTCTCTCTCTCTCTCACACACACACAAGATACCTGGAAACCAGGCCTCTTATGTAGCCCAGTGATGAGGTAATGGGCCACAGCTACAGTGATTACAATTAATCACAGTGGTGGTCGTACCTGTATGTACTGCCACCTGGTGGACAGCACCTCAATAATCCCATCCTGGTGCCACAGTGGCAGAGACACATTTTCTGAGCCAGCACACACTGGACATTATCAGGTCAGACTGGGCCTTGGGGGGTTGTCATATGTTTAATAAGGAACATACGAAGGCACAATGACAAGAACAGGACACACAGCTTGTCTAGAGCTGCCACCAAACAATAGCATCCAGCACTATGTAAAGCCTGGACTTTATTTTAGAAATGTTTTTTTTTTTTACAATTTACATTTGTACCTTGTTCAATTTCAATTGCCCGTGTATATTGAGGAAACACTGCTACAACCCTGCTCCCCGGCTTCTTCAGCCCACATTGTCTCGAGCTCTGGACCGTGATCCTGGGCCGATTAGGATCGCTGATGCGATGATTCTCCCTGCTGAGTCCCTCCCCCCACCCTCGGAGCGGCGGGACCGGGACTCCGATGCCTCAGCAGTGCACCAGCGCAGCAATAAAGCTACTGAACTCCTCGTCTCTGTTCACTCTGATTGATACTTTGTTAATCCCCAAAAGGGAAATGCTGCTACTACATCACCCACCGACCAGACGTGGGTCAAACACGTAATTGTTTTGGGTTCAAATAATTTTCTGTGCCAACCAAGAGGTTATGGGGTTTTGCACAGAGAGTATTTCAAAGGTTCCAATACACCAGACAAGCTCAGTGAAGCGTAGAAAAGTATTGTGAATCGAAAACAATTACGTATTTGAGCCAGGTCTGGTGGTGACTGGGGAGCTGTTCCATACACTGACTGCTCTCTGATTTACAGAAAAGCCAAAAACAACTTTTTGATATTGCTGCGGAATTTACTGAATGTTAATGTTCACTTTAGTAAAAAAAATGTCCAAGTGTCCCCTTGTTCACCTGACAGAACTCAAAGTTCCTCGGAATGGACCATAATGGAGCCATAATTTTCATTTCCCATAAGAACCTCCCCCCCATCACCCCCTACCAAAAAACACTGCTGAAAAAACACTTTCAATAAATCACAATAGGGTTCTATTTGAAGCTCAGAATTAAAATTGGCTAATGCCCTTCCAAGAAAAAAGGCAAGAAAAATGGAAGGATATGCCGGCTACAGTCCAACAGTATTCCTGCTGGGCAGATCCGGGAATGATGAATGCTTCATAAACACCACCACATACCGTACGCTGAAGTGTAAAAATATATATAAATCACAATAATAACAAAATAAAAATGGATGTGTTTGAGACACTGTTTTAATATGAAACTGAGTGTGCTCAGTTGAATCCCCACAGACAGTGAGAGTAATTGGCTGAGATTCACTGAAGATGAGATCCACATGGCACCAGGAACATGCTAAATTAATTTTTCCATTTCCATATATACTATATAGGTGTGTTATGTCGCAGGATATTAAATTGAATGTTTTTTCTGCAGATACTTCTCTTCACAAATCTCATCTCCCTCTCCCTGGAGTTGTGAGTGTGAACATGATGTCTGAAGGAAAGTTGAAACACTCCAGAAGTTATGTCTGAAGAAGGTGTTGTTTTCTAAGACCTACAAACAAGCCCAGGGTCGGACTCGTAAAGCTCCTCAGTGCCCAGTCACCTAGGCAATGTTGTTTTCCCTTATTTTGCACCTTTTTTTGTGTGCTATGCAGAAACGTACACCCCCAGTATAGGTTCTGAACCGAATGTTCATGCATATGATCACTCACTTCAAATAACACCCATAACCCCCCCCCCCCAAAAAAAAAGATATACATCTGGCAATATATCACAACTTGCCACTTGACAACCCTTGTATCAACAATGATTGACATCAATATGCCTATACATGAAGCTTTTTGAAATGAATTTTCATTAAAAGTGCACATTTGTATTACCAATGTGTATTTTCTGATCATAGGGCGGCGGCACAGATGGTGCAGTGGGTACCACTGCCGCCTCACAGCAAGGAGGTCCTGGGTTTGAATCCCCGTCGGCCGGGCCTCTCTGTGCGGAGTTTGCGTGGGTTTCCTCCGGGTAGTCCAGTTTCCTCCCACAGTCCAAAGACATGCAGGTTAGGCTGATTGGAGAGTCTAAATTGCCCATAGGTATTAAGTGTGTGAGTGAATGGTGTGTGTGTGCCCTGCGATGGACTGGCGACCTGTCCAGGGTATATTCCTGCCTTTCGCCCAATGTATGCTGGGATAGGCTCCTGCGACCCTGTTCAGGATAAGCGGGTTCGGATAATGAATGAATGAATGATCATATGGTTTCTTGTGTAAGTTACTTGTACTGTTCACATTCACAACAATATACTACTGTGATAGCTCAGTGTTTTCCTTGGTGATAGTGAATTTAGTCTTAAATAGGCATTTTGTTTGTATGGGGACTGCCTTGGGATGTGTATTGAATCATACAGCGCCTGATTGTAATACACAGTATTTTGTGTGTGGTTCATACTCCATTACAGCAGTACACTCCATATACTCGCCATTATCTTGTAAATTCACACAAGCACTGTATACCCTCTCAGAAATAAAGGTATGAAAAGTGCCTAAAAAGGGACAAAAACCGTTGCTGGGACAGTACCCTGACGATATATAAAATTGTACCCCTAGCCAGCAACACATACATACTATATATAATATTTGTACATTCTGGGTATATTTGGGAAATTTGATCCTTTCTTTCTGAGAGTGTGTTGACGTTTCATTAATGTGACTGATTGAGTGTGTTTGGTGATTAAAACTCAAACCCTGAGCCGGCCACTGGAGGATGGGCTCCCCCTTCGGTTCCCCCTGAGGTTTCCCTCCATCGGGGGGCAGTTTTCTTTGCCACTGTCGCCCCAGGCCTGCTCTTGCCTGAGTTTTCCGTGAAGTGTGTTATGACAACTGTTTGTGAAATGCGTTATACAAATACAATTTGATTGATTGGTAGTCATTGTTTGTTCATTTGTAATTATTTCCAGAGAACCATTTCAAGCAGCTATTTATCGACACCAACAATCATCGCGACTGTACATTAATCACATTTATGTTTCCCGGAGAGTAATTATCTTTCACCTTCAACACGCTCATGATTACATGCAGGCAGGCTTAATCGCCATGCCTGCTTAATGGCATGCACGTCAGGAATAGGGGCCTTGATGTCGGCGCTATCATCATTAGAAGCAATTTACAAAAGTGTGTCAATTTGGTTGACTAAGGGTCATGTTGGCTGATTGTTGGGTTAGATAGATAGAGAGAGACAAAGACAGACAGAGGCAGAGAGATACAGAAAAAGAAAAAAAAATTGGAAGATGACAACTTTCTTCATTTTGGTAAAAAGTGCCCAAACTTTGCCGCAGTAAACACAGTGAAACTGGGAAGAATGTACAGTATATACACGGTCTTTGTAGCCATACAAGATTTAAACACACAGTCCCTGTAATTATCACTGGCGCCATCAATACAAAACACAAAAACAGTGAAGCATTTTTCTGTTAGTCAGGGAGGGTTGTGCCCTCTCATCCTCCAATTCTCATTTGAGGTACTTCTCTGCTCACTGCTTCAGAAAATTGAATTGGTGGCGATATAGGAGAGAAGATAGAATATCCATTGTGCTCCAGTCTTATTCAGAGACTAACGAGCAGCGCAAACGTTACACTAAAGCGAGAGGAAGCGCTCTGATCTTCGTAACGAGCCTGCGCTTTGCAGGACGTGTTCTATTTTCGTCCATACGCGCTGGCACGTACAGTACAAACCTATCAAAGCGCACGTGAGCGCGTGTGTGTGCGTTTGGTTCGCTGGCAACGCTGCATCAGCGGGACTGTCGGAGCGCAGTGACAGCGAAGCATCTCTCGCTTGGCCCGAATGTGTCAGGCGCCGTCATGATCTGACGCGCTATTTTCTGACGCTTTGTAACAATAGGGACGGATATCAATCGAGAGCAGAGATCAAAGAGCCAGCGGGAACTTCAGAGCTACAGGGACTTATTAGAAAGAGAGGGGGCGAGAGAGAGAAATTGGAGAGAGAGAGAGAG
The DNA here is from genome assembly GCF_963514075.1 of Conger conger. Lineage (NCBI taxonomy): Eukaryota > Metazoa > Chordata > Actinopteri > Anguilliformes > Congridae > Conger > Conger conger. The sequence continues at coordinate 20,333,587 of NC_083772.1, forward strand.
AGAGAGAGAGAGGAGAGAGAGAAAGGGAGACACAGGGAGAGAGTGAGGGAGAGGGAGAGATTTCGCAGGGGAAAAGAGCATCATGTGCATTATCATTGGAGATGAAGAAGAAATCATGGAGGAATGAATAATTAGCTCTGCGAATGTGTGTGTGTGTGTGTGTGTGTGTGGATGTGTGCTGCATGAGTGTGTGCTATGTGTGTTGCATGTTGCATGTGTGTCTGTGCACATGCATGCTATGAGTATGTCTGTGTGTGCAGAAAAAATATGTGTGTGTGTTTGGAATGGCAGGAGCATGTGCAACCTGGAGATGCCAAAAAATTATATGAAACTAGCCTCAATGATATTACAAATGCCCCCTCAATGCCTTCTTCTATCTTCCCTTGGTTCCTGAAGCGGGGCGGAACCCTGAGGGAAGTGGCAGCTATGGAGGGAAGATGGGAGCTGGGAACGATGACGTGTAGGCCGTTCGCCAACATCTCTCGCTCGCTCTTAAGGTTTCAGAGCTTCCTGGGAATTCTTATCACAAGAACTGGGAGAAGGCATGTTATTCATCTGCAAAATAATAAAATAAAACATGCGTCTGGATTAATGGCACAAATAAATCAGAAATGAATGGGCTGCAGTGCAGATGGCAGGTAACTGCAGGCTGGTACAGAGTCAAATCACACAATCAATAATCATCATAAAACAATGACAAGCACTAAAACAAAACACTACTGGAATTACTAAAACACACATACACACAAATCGCTTTTAATGTCTCACAACATCAAGGAGTTTTCCATGGAAGCCAGAGAGGAATGATTCTATTGTTAGAACACGATTCTGGAATGATTCTATTGTTAGAACACGATTCCGGAATTATTTTATTGTCTAAAATTCCAGAATTAGAACCAAATAAAAAATGTTTTAACACAACATTTATAATTCCTGATTAATTCTCTGGAAGATGAAGGCAATGTACTGCAAAAAGCAACTTCAAAGCAGCACACACAACATACGTAGAATATACCATATTTATTTACAAACAGTCAAATAAAAACATTCAGTTTATTTTGTTATTATACAAAAACATAAGCTATTATACAATATACATTATCATACACAAAATAGGTACCTAAAACATACAATATAATTGACACTTAAATGCTTAGGACTCTTGAAGCGTAAAAAGCCCTAATTTATGATACAGCCAGTACTGGTTGTTGAGATTATGGAACTTATTGCATTTCTATTATTGTTGATGTATTGATGCATTTAAGGCAAGAATAGCAAAAAACAGAAAAAAAAAACACAGATAAAACACACTCCACCATAACAATGAGCCATCAATGTTCCTTTTTTTCCTTGTTTTCTTTTTTTAGTGCACGCGCTACAACTATAACGTCAACAACTGGTAGAGAGATGGTCGGTAAGACCGCACTTCAAAAAATGATTTTCTACGAGACAACAAAACTTAAAGGAAAATAGATTGGTCCTTTACAATGCTTTGATTTAAGAAGAACAAGAAGGAAGAAGTAGTCTATAACACAGTGCACAAAAAAACAAAAAGAAATTCAGCTTTGATATATATATTTTTATATACTGAATATAAAACGGTCCCTGCTATGGCATGGCTATTAGGTGTTCAGCGTGTGCCTTTGACGCACCAAACATTGTCAAGTGTCCAGCCTACGGTGGGCCTTCGAAGATGTCCACACCAAGGCATTCTGGGAAACCGAGTTTGGAAACCCCCGGCTCGTTGACCCGCCCTCCCTTTGCCTTGCAGCCAGGCGATTGGCTGGTCCTTGGTGGTCTCCCCGCTTCTCGCTCCTCTCCCTCAGTAGGGGTAGTGTTTCTGCTTCTTCCCGGCGAAACAGGCCAGCCAGGTGCACAGCAACATGGCCGCCACCGCCCCGGATCCCGTGCAGTAGTACGCCCACCCGATCTCACAGCTGCCTGCAGGGCGGACACAGGAAACCCAGACATTACATTACATTACATTATTGGCATTTGGCAGACGCTCTTATCCAGAGCGACGTACAACAAAGTGCATACCCATAACCAGGGATAAGTTCGCTGAAAGACCCTAGAGGTAAGTACAATTTCAACTGCTACCTGTACAACAAAGATAAGGACAAGGGGCTTTTTTTTTTTTTTTTTTGAACAAACAAACAAACAGAGCAAAAGTCACCAAAGTTAACTATCCAAACACTGCTTACCTAGCCAACTAAAAATACCGATACACAAAGCAAGTCACAGAGACAACAATTAAGGTTCACAGGGAGGTAGGGAGGGATGGGGAGAGGTGCTGCTTGAAGAGGTGCGTCTTCAGCTTGCGCTTGAAGGTGGGGAGAGATTCTATAGTTCTGACCTCAACGGGGAGTTCGTTCCACCACCGTGGAGCCAGAACAGACAGTAGTCGTGAGCGTGAGGTGGAGGTTCTGAGAGGGGGAGGTGCCAAGCGGCCTGTGGAGGCTGAACGAAGAGGTCTGGCAGGGGTGTAGGGTCTGATGATTTTTTGCAGATAAGCTGGGGAAGACCCTTTAACTGCTTGGAAGGCTAGCACCAATGTTTTGAATTTGATGCGAGCCATGACAGGCAGCCAGTGGAGGGAAGTAAGCAGGGGGGTGACGTGTGAGTATTTGGGAAGGTTGAAGACCAGACGAGCTGCTGCATTCTGGATGAGTTGGAGGGGTCTGATGGCGGACGCTGGGAGGCCAGCCAAGAGGGAATTGCAGTAGTCCAGGCGGGACAGAACCATCGCTTGGACCAGGAGCTGGGTCGAGTAGGGGGTGAGAAAGGGGCGGATTCTCCGTATGTTGTATAGGAAGAACCTGCAAGACCGGGTCACCGCCGCAATGTTCTCGGAAAGGGACAGTCTGCTGTCCATCACCACGCCGAGGTTCCTTGCACTGGGTGACGGCGTGAGTGTGGTATCCCCGAGGGAAATGGCAGCTTAAACACAAATCAATGGTTTGAGAGGTTTGAGAGACCCATAAATGATTTAAGTCCCTTTTTTTCCAGTCCCATTTCAGACAGACTGCATCACGGGGCATCGATGTTGTTCTGTATTCCACTTACCCTCACATGCGCAAGTCTCAAAAACACAGCTTACGAGTAAAATCTTAGCCTGTCTGTTCCATTGCTTACAAATGAAGCTCAATACCAATAATGCTGACAAATACCTTTACCAGTAAGGCTGACCGGAAAGAAACACGAGAAGCAGCAGTGAATAATGAAGACTAGTTTGTATTGCGTTTGGGTCTCTGCTGGGAGACAGAGATAGGGGTTTATACTGAGAGCACTTGCTGGCCGTCTCTGAGCTCTGACCTCTCTCTGTCTTCCACAAGCCGCATCGTCTCAAGTTTCCGCGAGCGTGACTCTGAGGCCAGTGCAGTCGGGGCTCTGCGATCATCCTCTAACCCCCGCCGAGTCACTCCCCCCACCCTCGGAGCGGCGAGCCAATTATGCCGCTCCACGTGTGCCGCCAAACCTCGGCTTCGAAACCCCGGTCCTCTGTGTGCAACTGCATCGAACCGATGCCTGCATCAAGGTCGGTTGCTTTAGCTGTGTTCCACTGAGGCCACTTCAAAACGTCCACGTTTGACCGTTTTCCCTCTCATTCTGATTCCTCCCCGAGCCTGACTTCAGCCTCCACATTAAGAGTGGGGGCAGGCAGTAATTGAAAAGGAGAAATTCAGCACGGTTATTAGTTGTCCTATTTTATTCGCTGTCTATTAGAAATGCCTTTCATCTCGTCCGTATGATTGATGTGTCCTGATCAAAGGCATGATTGACTTTGTCGGACAGGAATTCCTAGGTGAATGAGCCTTAATCCCACAGTATGTGACTGTCATTATTCAGACCCGGTGCGTGTGTGTCCACGTGTGTGTGTCCACGTGTTTGAGAAAATAATGCAATTCCAAGTGGATCTTCATATCGATCTTAGTTACGTCTTGCAACAAATTAATTGCATTGCTGTCAAGACCAAAGATAATATATAAATAACCTGAGTATCTGTATAGTTAAATGCACAGCTTTGCGTTGTATGCAGATATTCTTTCTTCCTGAAGTTGACCGATGATATTTGGAAGATGAAATTAGCCCCCAAAAAAGTGAGCATTAAATGGAAAATGAAACGATCGTAATTTGTTGTGCGCAATAAAACATGCCTTTTACTGCATTTCTCTATTTCTAGTTTATGGGTAGATTTATTTATATCTGTCTTAAAATAAGGGCTTATTATTGAGCCAATGCTGCTCGTTGAGCAGTGAGATATCCAAACATTTCCATATACTTGATCATTTTGATACTGTATGCATTTTGGTAACTATATCTGTCTAGCTATGAAAGCTCACTGGTCTTGATTCCAAGATCATGAAAATAACTTTGGTGGTATATAGACAGATGGGAATCAACTCACTGGATAGCTCTTTATAGGCGATTTTGCACCTCTATTAATTTAGTCCAGGGTATACTTATGCCATTAGCACATTAAAATAGTCTTTTTCTCTTCATGAGAGGTGAACTAATTTTGCCTTAAAAAGAAATGTAGAATTTGTAGTCCAGCAAAATGCGTAAACTGTCTAACCACTTAAGCACTTCATCTACAGTGTATTGTTTATCAATTATATGCTGTTTTGTAATGTTACTGAGCAAACAAAACTGCCATCCAAATTCCATCAGGGTTGAAAGCATCTTTAGAATGGCTGTTTAGTACTTTTGTTCAAGCTTGTGGATTTTCACTGTGTACTGCCAACTTGGGCCAGCTTTGAAAAAAACAACAAACTCTGGCTGTTGAGACTCACTCAGCCTTCCGAAAAAGATTGTTTGCTCACTCTCACACACCATGACACACACACACACTATATCGCCTCACTCATAACCCAGTGCATGGCATCATCTCTCCAAATCAGAAAAATAAACTTCTGTATCGGAAACAATGCAGGGTGGACAAATGGAAAAATACTTTTTTGTTCAATTCTGAAAGCCAGAATGTTTTGTTTCTAAGACATCATCTCCACTTCAAAGAGCAGCAGGGGATGGCAGGAGAAGGTAGAGGTTTTGTAGTTTAACTTGGCTGGACAAATCTTTAGTTCCTTTCACGGAGGATAATATTCCCTGGGCAAAAAACTCCTGTCATAACTTCATTGGTCATTGAAACAGACCCGTGTGGAGTTTTTATTTTTAAGAAAGTGTGGAGTGTTCCAAGACTCCTTGAGTGACTGATCAAATTTCCATATTTATTGCAGAGATCTGTCTTTTCAATAACTCTCTGAAACACACTTCAGGCAGCCTGCAAGTTGAAAATGGTGGCATTTTAGTTAGAAGCATGGGATTACTATATCAGGCCGACTGTTTATCTCCTGACTGCAGTGGTGCTAAACTTAGAAAGACTCTTCACAGTCCTGTTCCAATGTTGTTCCAGTTAGCTTTTCATATCAACAATCTGTCTAAGGTATAAAATGTCTCAGGTATGAAACTCTAGAAGCCTACATGGAAATGTGAGATGGAAATTCATGGAGGAGACGAATGAAATGAAAGCTTTTGAACATGAACTCCAATTGACTGCAGTTCAATACATTATGATACATTTCTCAAAAGATTTGGAACATATTCCATTCCTTAAATTATCGTATACTAATAGACTGTGGATTATCATAGCCCATGGCAGGGCTGCCCAACCCTGTTCCTGGAGATATACTGTCCTGTAGGTTTTCACTCCAACCAACAACAAAGCTCACCTCATTCAACAGCTAGATAATACAATATGGTGAGGCAAAAACCAACAGGACTGTAGATCTCCAGGAGCAGGGTTGGGCAGCCCTGGTCGATGGTAAAAATGATAAAGTTGAATTGAATCAAAACAAACTCTTATGGCTGATTTCCTAGACATGGATTAATTGGAATCCTAGACTAAAAGTAAAGAAATCAATGGAGATCTCTACTGAAATCATTTTTTAGTCTAGGACTAAGGTCTTCAATCTATGTCTGGGAAACTTATTCTCATTATCCCATTGCACAAATCACTTGCACTTGCAAGCGAAAGAATGCTTTAACTCATTTTCCCGTGAACTGGAATCTAGCTGGGTGATTTTAACTACTGTTTGCATTTAATGTACTGTACAGTATGTGACGTGTGAGTGCAGATTTTCACAGTAACTGACAATGCACTGGGACTGGGGCTAGAGTATGTGGATTTCTAAAGGTAAAGGAACACTTTCGTGTTCCGCTGAGCGAGATCAAAGAACATTACAGGTTTTGACAGCAAGCAAGAGCTTCTCTACGCTGAACTTAAAACAGTTGTATTTCACAGACAACCTTTGTCATAACTCACACATTCTGACATGCGGTGCATTCATCGTTCTGCTAAGAAAGTACTGCCTAGTACTGAACACACGTTATGATTTTATCCCAAATTTAGCAGTTTCGGCCGCCCGTTCCAATTTCTTATTAATTTGTCACAATTGTCGGCGAAAAATGGTTCTGGCCAAGAAGGCAGCATCAGATAAGAAACATTCCACAGAGAGTTTCACACTGAGCTCAACATTATTAGTGCTTGAACATTTCAGTTGCAGTTATTTTTATTTTTTAAAACATTTTTGCCAATTACTTTTCTGTGTTGGATCCCAGGGAAAGTGAAGTGATGCAAGGAAAGCCAACCATTCCATAATGTTCAAATAATGCGCCCAAACCATCTGTACCCTGTTCATAAGATGCCTTTGTTTCCAGTAGAACCACAGAAATGGCCAGGAGACACAGATAATAGGCTTCACTGCCAAGACCAGAATATCACGTGTTTGGAACATTGGTGCACAATTGTTCACGTTTATCTGAATGAATATGTTGATTAATGCACGTACTGTAAAGTCCTTGGCTTTCATAGTCACCTTGAATAAGCGTGTGTGCAGTGAAACTGATATCCTATAGCAACGAGTGTATGGAGTACACTCAATGGTGCAATCTGTCATTCCACAGAAAATCTATGAAAATCTTATCAGAAATTGCCTTCAGAGCTAATTTTTTCTTTGTTTTGTATGTCCTTGTGTGGTGTGTGCATGTTGCCGCCATTTGTATTGTAGATGTTGTATTCCAGTGCTCAGGGCTCCACACAAACAATGGCTGAAATCGGTTATCAGGAGTAAATGTGGGAGCACTGTGGAGCCCTGATGCATTATGGGAATGGAAAGGGAGTCTGGAGGACCTTACCGAGCACAAACTGGTCTGAGCTGTTACTGCAAGTCTGCCGGACCTCCTCACTGTCCCAGCCCAGAGGGTAGAGCGCACACCCAGAACCAATCAGCAGGCCTGAAAACAGAGAGATAGATATTTAGCTTTGGCAATACAAGTGTCCTAATTTGTCATGCCAATAAAGCATTTTGAATTGAATTGAATTGAATTGAGAGAGAGGGAGAGAGAGAGACTTGACTTTAAAAAAAACCTTTATTTAATATAAATTTAAAAAACAACGGGCATTAGAATGACTTTCCCATGAAACAACACTGACCCCCATACCACCAGTAACACGAACCGAATTAACAGAAGAAACACAGAAAAAGTAATCACTCCTTTGCTCAACACATAATGAGTATGTGACTATGAGAGAGACAGAGAAAGAGAGAAAGCGAGGATGAGTGACTGAGAGACAGAGAGTGAGAGAGAGGGATAAAACGTTATTCATGATAATGAAGGGCTTCAACAAGACTTGTCAGTGTGGCTCAAACAAAACAGAATTTAAAATAGAAGTGACTATGAATATGAATATGAAAGCATCCTGCTCTGCTTTTTAATGTCATAAAGATTCTCAAAAAACAGGAAGCTGTTACCTTCAGAAGGAGGTTAACGCGCACGTTCCTGTTGAAATGCAGCCTTTATCGTGACGGGATTGTCGACCGAGAGGAATGACTTGGCTGAGGCTTACAGGGGCTAATCATGATACGCCGTGGTGATGTCATTCTCACCCAGACAGAATCGCTGCATATCCTGATTGCTTCCCGCTTATCTGTCAGAGCAACCCGGGCCATTATGACGGGCGTAAATCCAGGAATAAATCAACATTCAAAAATAATAATAGGTAAATATAGAAACGGCGAACATGGCAGAAGTAGCGAAGAAGCGATGGAGGGATAAAGGTATAAAGTTTTTATGCTAATCTCGCTGAAAATTCCGACAGTGACATTGCGCATTGGCATTTCCCTTGAGCCAACCTTAAGTGTGTGTAAACACACACCCACGCCAAGCTATCTGCCCAACCCAGTTTAGCGCTACAGGCACTGTGTTGAATAACATTTCCCCCTCTTCAGTAACTTCTCAGAAAGTAGCCAATTAGCGCCATCTTCCACCGCTATTTAAGAAAAACTGTGACTGTAATCTCTGGCTCGGAGTGCCGCACTCGGAGCGGCGGTGAAGCTGAATGCGTTATTGATGCCAGGTTCTCGTCACGGACTGGCCGTTGGGCAGGTCCCGGCTATTAACTCGACGGACGGCTGGGTTCCGCCGCGGGTAGTTGCCGTGTGGGTCCCCATAGTGAGTGACTTTGGGAGCGCATTAGCTTAATCCCTTTCAATTTGCCTCTTTTGCTGCTATCAGCTGGGGGAGAGCGCTGGGGAGATAGCCGGGGAGGCAGTCTTATTGCACCGGCCCCCGATAACAAGAGCATTAATCCAGGGCCCTGCACACAGCCCCCTGAGCCCCCGACATCTGAGAGGCAGCCAGGGCCCTGAAGGGGTTCCCACACACACACACACACACACACACACGCAACACACACGCAACACACACGCGCACACACACACACACACACGCACACAGACACACACAGACACACACACACACACACACACGCACACACACACACACTTATACACACACACACGCACACAGACACACACAGGGGCACTCACACACACACACACACACACACACACACATGCACACACACACACAGGGGCACACACACACACACACACACATAGGGGCATTCACACACATGCACGCACACACGCACACATAGGGGCATTCACACACACACACACACTTATACTCACATACTCACACACGCACACAGACACACACACACACACGCATACACACACTTATACTCACACACGCACACAGACACACACAGGCACGTGCACACACATACAAACAGACGCACACACGCACACACACACAACGAAAAGTTTAAAGGCCTAATTGTCATTTGTAAACTTCAAAACATGCCAAAATTAAAATGGCTGGACCTGAAGTCAAAAAGCCATGCACGCCACACACACACACACACAAACAAAGGAAAAGTAAGGAGCATTTCCTGCTCCTAATTGTTTGATGTCATCATTAGTCACTGCCTGTGACCTCGGCGAAGTCTGTATTCGTAATTAGATCTGAAAATAAGTGACTGAGAGAGCGAAAGAGCAGAGGATGTTAATAACGTTAATCCTATTCTCTCTATCATTCAGAATGGATTCCCAGTCAGGTGCTCAAATTAGACACATTCCATCATTAATGAGCCAAATTAGTGCTGCACTAATTACAATGTCAAGCAGGGTGTTTAACCTGTGTTCTTCCACACATTCCCAGGCCTACGCTGAGAAGAGCTGTCTGCATTCGAGGTTCACGCACCGCTAAAATGAAAACGACGTTCACAAGCAGTGTAATAACTGAACAGAACCTGAAATGATTCAGGGAACACAGACTCATTGAGCTGCTCTCTCTCATAATGTGGAAACAGTGCCAGTCCTAAACACCACAGCACCAGGGTGACCAGTTGGTCCAGTATGAGAGTAGTTAGGTGACTGTTAGTCCAGTATTAGAGTAGTTAGGTGACTGTTAGTCCAGTATTAGAGTAGTTAGGTGACTGTTGGTCCAGTATTAGAGTAGTTAGGTGACTGTTGGTCCAGTATTAGAGTATATAGGTGACTGTTGGTCCAGTATTAGAGTATATAGGTGACTGTTGGTCCAGTATGAGAGTAGTTAGGTGACTGTTGGTCCAGTATGAGAGTAGTTAGGTGACTGTTGGTCCAGTATGAGAGTAGTTAGGTGACAAGTTGGTCCAGTATTAGAGTATATAGGTGACTGTTGGTCCAGTATTGGAGTAGTTAGGTGACTGTTGGTCCAGTATTAGAGTAGTTAGGTGACTGTTGGTCCAGTATGAGAGTAGTTAGGTGACTGTTGGTCGAGTATTAGAGTAGTTAGGTGACAGTTGGTCCAGTATTAGAGTAGTTAGGTGACTGTTGGTCCAGTATTAGAGTAGTTAGGTGACTGTTGGTCCAGTATTAGAGTAGTTAGGTGACAGTTGGTCTAGTATTAGAGTAGTTAGGTGACTGTTGGTCCAGTATTAGAGTAGATAGGCGACCAGTAGGAGACAGAGGCAAATATAGACCTTTTCAAATTGGCAAGGGAAAAAGCCCCCATCAACCTCATAGACTGTATCTACCTCAGATGCCTGCTCTCGACTGACAGACCCATTTCCTGCCAAATTTTTTTTTTTCTAAGGCAGTCTGTTTAAAGGTCAGCGCATCGTTACTCCAGTTTTGATGTTTAGGGAAGTGTGGAGGTGAAACGAGGCTGACTCATTAAATCTGAAGCGCCCAGGGAAAAGGGCCTTTTAGATGCAGATCTTAGTAGCAGATCTTCATCTTCCCTTTTTTCCTAGAAGTTTCAAATTCAAGCCACACAGCATTTTCATTTATTTATTTATTCATTGGCTATGGAGGCATATACATTAAAAACTGATAAGAGGCTGTGTGGATCATTAACCCAATGAACTTTGATGTGAAAAAGACTTTAGGCCATGCAAAAAAACAAAAACAAAAGTCTCCCAGCTGTCTTCTCGTTCAGTGTACGACACATAAACAAAAACAGAGGGATACAGTCCGGCTCCATACACCTGTTTAAAAAAACTGCAGCTAGGAATGCAATTGACGCAATGTATTTATTTATTTATTTTCCTGCGGTAATGCGTGAGCTGCAGAATATTGAACAAAATCGTAAATTCTCTTTCATGTTCTCCGTAATGCGAGGAGATAAAGAGGCATGTAATTGGCTTTAATTTCCTCGTGGCACCGGGAGGGAAACAAAAGCTTGGCTGCGACCCTTTGATCACGCTCTGTACAGCCGCGGGGCGTGAGGAGGGGGAGGGGGGTGACGGGGGGGTGTGGGAGCAAGCTTCGGGGGGTCTGCCCCAAACGACAGACAGCTTGACAATCTTCTGCCCCCCCCCCCTCCCCCCCCAACCCCGCCCAATCTACACCGTGACCAGGGGGTAAACGGGTGGTGCCCAGACTGGCAAACACAAACACGCTTTCATCTCCCTGGTGTTGGATTTCCCCCTTTCTCCCATGATGCATTTGTCAGAAGGTGACAGACTGACAGCAGGCACAGGGCAGGATCACTGCAACAGAGTCCAGTTTCCAGAAGCCTGGGGGTCTTTGGAGGTGAAAGACTATTGGAATTTGTTGACCACAAGACCCAAGATAGGAAGCCATTCTCCAAATTCAAGGGAATGCTATGAGCTCAGTAATAATAATAACGGACAGACAATAGTGGATTTTTTTTATCCTTCTGAATGGCAAAGTTTGGTCCTGTGGTTCACTTTTTTGGGCAGGCCCCCCTTTGGTAATAGGAATTTTTAAGCCCCTCCCGACAACTTGGTTCCGCCTTGAAGACATTTTCTCTTTGATTTCTAATGGACTCCCCCCCCCCCATCAATCCTCACCCCGCCTCCCCCAGACGGTGTGCCCCCCCCCCACTTCGGGAGCTACTGCTTTCATAATAGATGTGTTTACGTCAGCCATTTTAGGTCAGGCTGTGTCCAGGAAAAATGTTTAAATCCATCATTTAATTAAGCAGCCCCGTCACATAACCAAGGCAACGGCATTGCTTATTCAAGCCCCACAAAAAATATGTAGGCGCACACACAGCACAGAAATAATATATTCATTCGATTTCTTCTTTCAGTGCAATCTTTTTTTTTTTGTAATTCAACAGCGGTTAATTCTGTCAAATCCCATCCTCCACGCTCGGCATGTGGGCTATTGAGGAGTGGGGCGGGGTGGGAGAGGGACCGGGAAAGAACTAGAAGTGCCATGGTGCCTGGGAACGCGCGAACATGTGCGCCGCGATTACCGCTAAAGGCTGCATTTCGCAGGCAGTGCATCACAGAAGGAGGGTAGGCTGGAATTGGCAGTCTTTATTCCCGTCTTAATTTTACCCGCTGGAAAATGAGAGCCCGGTATAATGCCACGCATATGTCACGCGCTTTGTAAGTGTAACGAAAAACCAGCGGAACCTGTGGCCTTCTGGAGGCAGAAATGAGTGCCTCTATTGTCCTTCATTTAGGTCACCCATACAAGTCCTGCCAACGCATAAAGGCGGTGCTGCATCTGTGTATCTTGTACCAAAGCCCAGTGCTCTTTCATGTCCCCGGGATTGCGCTCATTCACAGCAACTTGGTTGCAATTTTATCCTAAAAGTTTTCTAATGGGATTAAAGTGAGACAACTGCGCCGGCCAAAAAAGTTCCCGGCCTCCGTTCCCCCCTTTCTGCTCGGTCTCCGAGTCTACGCCTGCACTCAGTTGGCCCGCCGACAAGTTATGTTATCCCCTTATCCCGAGTCTACAAATCTTTCTGCCAGCCCTAATCTCAGGAGCGAATGTACAGTTCGAGTCCAGAAAAAAGAAGAATAAAGAAACAGATTGCTTGCTGTACGGTATGCATGCATTTGTGTACACAGGTGAATCACTTATTTGGACTGCTAGTGTGTGCCATTTCTTTCATTTTTTTTAAGAGTTATCTGGGGTTACCCAGTTTAAGTAGAAGAAAAAATGTCAATCCCCAATCCCATTAACGCCAGAGTGACGGATGTTTGGGGAGGGAATGCATACGGTTGTGTGTGAGGTTCTGACTAATGGGAAGTGAATGGGAAATGAGATTTCCACTCACTTTGTGAGCGCTCCTCGTTCATCTTTCCTCACACCTTTTGTCAGATGGGTGTAACTACACAGCCTGATCCCCGACTCAGGCCTGACATTAAACTAACTTTACATCCGGTTTTTACATACGTTTGCGGGTGACGTTTGAAAATCGAAAGGACACAGTACCGTGTATGGTAGCGTGAGGTAAAAATGATCATTGATACTTGCCTGTTAAGAGAGAACTACACACAGCAATCATCTAACATGAAATGCAAACAATTCATTTGAGCTCCTCACTGCTATAACATGGTGGTCCTTTAGCTGACAAATAATTCACAGGCCAAGGAACTGGTTGTGGGTGTTCAGAAAGCCCCGTTTTCCCTCCAAGACTGAGTAGAAGAAAGAATGAAAGAAATGTAGAAGCCCAAAACAGCTCCTAACCCAGACTATAAGGCAACCATCACATTTTTCATTCAAGTATGAATCATGGCATATGTCAGCAACACACTTCTCTTACCAATTTCCCACCGTTTAACATCTCTTTTTACCACGTTAAGGGAGACACACACCATGTTACATACAGGAGCAGCATGTTTTCGAGCTGTCACATATTTACCGGTGATCTGTACAGCTCTGCACAATAAACTATTGAGTACCAATTGGTGACTGAAATGTGTCTAATTCACCAACAGTATATCCTGGTCTCACCCCCTCCCCATCAAAGCTGGTTGTTATGGTAACCATCAAATTCACCAGTTTAAACAGGTGCATGCACCGATTTGTGGTTCCTTTCTTGGGTTCAAATGTAGATTTGAGTATCATGAAAAAGTTTATATTTGCGACACAAAAAGCACTTCTGACAAGCGGAGTGATCTTTATGTATGGATTAGATTATTTATCCAAAGGATTTCTGCATTGAGTTTGACTAATCTCGCTGGTTGAGTATGAAAGCCTAAGAGCTCAATATCAGTCTCAGTAATAGAAGGGCCCTTCTGCTCACTCCCCCAGGGGAGGGTTCAGTGTCCGTGCCCGCCCTCACCCCATCGAGTATCGGGTCGGATCGGCCGTCAGAAGCCTGGGACCGGTCCTGGGTGACTGTTCCTCAGCCTTCTCCAGAGACGGGAGTCTGGAACGATCCGGGCAGCGGATCGAAACCAGCTAAGCCCGATACAGCCGCCTTAAGCCTCCCTCTACAAGACACCCGGCTCCTTATTCACTCAGCGTGCTTATTTAAAACGGTCCAGAGGCAGCAGTGGCAGGGGAGGTATTAATAACATCAGAGGGTGGGGGGAGGGGGCACCATCTTGTCCTAACTGGTGACCTCCAATCATCAGCATGTCCAAATTCTTCTGCATGGCCTTCGTCTTTTCACCCCCCAAACCCTCTTTGTTGGAGGGGAGCCTGAGAACTGAACCTCCCCTACTCTATTCAGGTCTGAAAATTGTGTGTATGGGGTTGGGGAGAGAGGAGTGTAGCATTATGGGAAGGAGAGGGGGAGGGGGTGAACGAGTCGCTCTGTTGCAGGTCAGTCTCTCGTTTAATGGAGGGTAAAACTGAAGAAAGGAGAGGACGGAGAAGACATACGGGGTTGATTATTGCCTCATAAATCATTCAATTAACAATGTGAGCCGTACACAAATAAAATGTGATTCACAAATATTTTTCGTACCGTATCCCGCAAACAAAATAATTGGTTCACAAATATGTTCTTTGCACTCGCAAACAAATCTCTCCCGAACAGGCAAATGTAGCAACACATTTACATTTCCTGACACTATGCATTATATTTTACTGAAAAGATTTACCAATGCTCGGCCATTCAGCGGACTGGCTGGAGTAGCCTCGGTGAATACATTTGCACATCTTGCTGTAATGTCTCCAAAATGTCTCCAAAATCCACAAATGAATGCCTGTACACTCTCAGAAAAACTGTAATGCATGTCAAGAAATATTCTGTTTGGAAGTGATTTGCTTGTGAGTCCAAACCATATTTGTGAACCAAAAATGTTGTCTTTAAGATACAAAAATATATTTCAGAATTTCATTTTATTTGTATATTTCATGTTATTTATTAAAAGATTTAGGAGACTATAATATATATAACCCCATAAAGAGAGAGAGAGCGAGAGAGAGAGAGAGAGAGAGAGAGAGATAGAAAAAGACTAGACACCCTGAGATAACTTTCCTCATGTTTGAAAAGAACACCCCAGAGCTTACCACAGCAAACAGAGTGAAATTGGGTAGAGTGTTGCACAAGATCTTGGTCTCCTGAGTGTGTATGTGTGTGCATTTGTGTGTGTTGAAATTGCAGGGGTTTTGAGTAACTACTCTAAAGGGGACTTTCAAGATGCAGCTTCGGTGAAGTCATTTACAATTACAAACACGCAAATGCACTACTGACCACTGTCTGAGCACACAACGGAGAATCGCAAGCTCATCTTCGCCACTTAGCAAGCCCAAGCTGGGAAAGCACACTTAATCCTATTTAAACCCCATCTCATTCTTGCCCCTCTGCAGCAGGGTTTGATCAGAAGAGGAAACTCCAGAGCAGTCTTGAGAATGGGGAGGGCTTTTATCCACCTCCAGTGTGCATGTATAGCAGGGTTAGTTAGCGACGAAAAGCACAGTGAAGTGCGCCAAAGGCTGGTAGCAGGTTACCACAACAACCCTCCCTGATTACATTACCCTCAAATTCAAAATAACATTGTTGCTCTTGGCTAGGGGTGACTTCGCCTTCAGCTGACTGGTAACGCTTTGTCTAAGAAATCTTTGGGCGAGTGAGAGGCAAGGGTTCAAATCCCACCTCTGACTCAGGCAAATCTCTAACTCATTACACATGGGGGTGCCATACTTGGCTTTGGTTCCTTAGAACCAAGTTGTGCTTTATGTTCACAGCCTACACAAGTTTGAGTGCAGTGAAACTTCAGGAGAGCCGCAATGTCTGCTGGTTTTTATTGTGTTCCAATACTTACTGCTTAATTTGAGTCACTGTTTGGCTAAATAGTATACATGCCTCATTTCCAGTGCCAAAAAGTCTGCATGCCCTGTTTCCAATGTTAAAATAATCTGCAATGCTTAAAGACTGCTGACAAATAGAAACCACAGAAAATCTACATTCAGGCTGAACAGGATTAGAGTTTGACACCCTTGGAGTCTTCTCGAGTTGTGCTGAACTGTGAGGGTGTTGAGTACAGTGTCTAAAACACAGAAGTGTTGCGTTGAGTGGGAAGGGCATGAACGATGGAAGATCATTTAAAGGAGCGAAGTTAGCAAGTGTGTCTCAAAGAGAGATGTGTTGATGTACGTATGCGCTATGTTGCGTCACACCCCAGGGTGTTAGAAATCAGCACTTCTGCCGAGCCAATTTGAGGTGCAAAGTCACAAACCCTTCGGGAATGGAGTTCAGGCCGAAACAATAACGTTCACACACTCTAATTATAGCTATCTCCTGCAGTCTGGGAACGTGCCTTTGGTTTCTAGAAGTAGCCTTCCTGAGTGATTACCAATTCACCACCATTTTCTACTAGTGTTCATAATAACGACAACATTGTCATCAAGCAGCAGCAAGGAATAAGTCAGTCACACTTTACAATAAGGTTAATAAATCGGCATTAACTAATGTAGCTCTTAACATGTATTAATGATGGACAAATACAAGGATTAAAGCATTTGTTAGCAACTAACTAACTAACTAGCTAACTAACGTATTAGTACATTAATATTGTACATTAGCAAACCATAGGATGAACTTATAATTAGTACATTATAAGTACATTAACTGACTTTTTAATTCCAATATGAATTGGCAATAACTAATGTAGTTTTTAACATGAATTAATGATGTACACATACATTAACACAGCTGTACAGATGAACTTCTCAGTAGTAATTGGTCAACAACTACATTGGTTCATGCAAATCCACGGAGCCTTATTACAAAGTGTAACCAACCAATAAGTCCTATTTGAATGCAGTAGGCTACAGCTTATCCTTCCAAACATCTAACCAACTCTTTAAATATATGCTCAATGCAGCGTCTAATTCAAGCCAAAAGTATTTCTGTCCGAAAACCAATTTATAAGCTGGGGATACGTGTATAAAATATGCATGAGAACATAAGGACAGGAGGCCTCTGAAATAGCCTTACAAGGGCAGACTCTGTCCAGAAGGGTCATTCTCATCAGTGGAAACCAGGTCACTGGATATCCCGCAGGGAGAGGAGTCCTTAAAAGGACCCAACGATTTATTCAACAGGCCAGGGAAGGTCTTAAATATTCAGATGGTGTAAATGGTGAGCTGCCATTTGAGACACGCCCCAAATAAACCCGGCTCTGATTACTGACCCCCCCCCCACCCCCACGAGGCTAAAGCTCGGGTTCTGAAACTTTCTAATATCAGGGGCCAGATTAGAAAAACTTTTTAATGCCAGGAGTCTGGGACCCAAATTAGAGATTTAGTACCTTCCATGGACTCTTCCAATACACACTGGCATAGCCTAGACGACGACAGACTCCTGGACCCACTGCTTCAGATCCCAGCCCACTGTTCCAGATCCCAGCCTACTGTTTAAGATCCAAGCCCACTGTTCCAGATCCCAGCTCACTGTTTAAGATCCCAGCTCACTGTTCCAGATCCCAGCTCACTGTTTAAGATCCCAGCTCACTGTTCCAGATCCCAGCTCACTGTTTCAGATCCCAGCCCACTGCTTCAGATCTCAGCCCACTGCTTCAGATCCCAGACCACTGCTTCAGATCCCAGCTCACTGCTTCAGATCCCAGCTCACTGTTTGGGATCCCAGCACAGAGTTTGAGACCTCATTACATAATTTGAGACCCCGCTACATAATCTGAGACCCCTCTACATAATTTGAGTCCCCTCTACATGGCTTTAGACCCTAGCACACAACAGGCAGCTCATTGCAGACACCACCATAGGAGCACTAAAACTCTCTCAGCTTATAACCCACTGGAGCGAGCCAATTCAATTTCTGTGACCGCTTATCAAAACATAGAATGTCTTTTCTTTTAACACTTATCAAAACAACCACAGGCACACAGCTACGACTAACAGGTGGAGTCTTCAATTTCAATTTCACTCTGGTGTAAAGGTCAACAGAAAAGTGTTTTTCTTTTTTTCAGTGGACACATGGTACACCCCACCCTCTCCTTTGTCCCACCAGTGGGCCCTGACCCACTCACTGTTTGGGGCCTAGATGTCCCCCCAAGGGCACCAGCTCACCCCCCAGAGAGGAGCTGAGATATTGGGGGCCACAGCTGGACAGGCAACCCCTGCTCTGAAGGAGCCCTGGATCAACACCACCTGTCACTCAGCTTTGAGTGTTCCCATGGGAACAGCAATAAAACCTGTGACACACACCCCCCATACACATAATCAGCTCCCAAAGAGTGATGTTAGCCAGCAAAAAAGGGCCCAGAGATGTACAATATATTTTAAGCAAACTTATTTTGGGCCTCTTTTCAATGGTGCAGCTTATCCGAGAAAGCATATTTTTACTGACATTCAAATTCACTTTTGACAAACTTCCCACTTCCTCAAAGGCATCACTTGTCAGACGACTTATACTAGGAGAAACATTTGATGGTGGGAACCTACGGGAGAGTTGTAAGAAGGCTGTAAGAAACAGAGCGGGTAAGGGGGTCTGAGATAAGCCAGAAGAAAGGGAGTAAAAAAATAACAACGGTGAGGAAGGGAGGGAAAAAATAAGGCCACGCATTCCTGGCGTTGCAGTCAGCCGCCATGGTTCATGGGAGAGGGGAGAGTTCCCGCGGCACTGTGGGAAAATCAGTCTTTCGCTCTCCCTCGCTCCCAGAAGCCCCAGCGCTAGCCTCAGAGCCAGAGCCGTGAGCTCGGCCCCGCGGCTGAAATTACAGCCTGACCTCGCCGAACGACCCCTCCCTCTCTCCAGGGAGGCCTGGGAGTGGGGCGGTATCGCCGCTCATTTCAAATGTGAAACACAGAAAAACAAACGTCTGCTCTGGTGAGACAGACAAAAAGACCCATTACTGTATTTTTCTGCCACTGCTACTCGTATGGTATCAGTGCAAATATACCGGTTTGCTTACTGAGTGG
Source organism: Conger conger (assembly GCF_963514075.1). Taxonomy (NCBI): domain Eukaryota; kingdom Metazoa; phylum Chordata; class Actinopteri; order Anguilliformes; family Congridae; genus Conger; species Conger conger. The sequence goes on from NC_083772.1 coordinate 20,352,576, forward strand.
AGCTGCGCGGACTTCACCGCAGTGATGTAGCTCTGTACTTGTGTAAACTGTACAATCCACCGATTATGCGATATGACCAACAAACAAACAAACGAGACGCTGCTAAATATGGGGCGAATGATAAAGGGATTAGCGCAAAGGCTGGGAATGATGTTCGGACGCTCGCGGAGATAAGGCGAGTTTCGGTCAGACAGAGAGAGCGACGTGCAGAAGAGAGTAATTCCTGCAGTCAATCACGGCGTTAAAGTGCCAATGCAGCAATGCAGGCTGGGGGGGGGAGGGGGGAACAGAGAAAAGTTCAAAGGGATATCTGCATCGCCTTGGGACTTGGTTCCCTCTTTCAGGATGTTTCCTGTGGTGGACGGTCATTTCACAGGGCCTTAGATCCTCAATGCGAACGGACAGAAGCTGCTTTATCGACTGAGACAGCGGAACGAAAGACCGGCTGACACACAGGAACCGTTCAGCCCGGGACCCAGCGAAAGTGCTGACGTTCGGTTTTCTTCCAACTCAGGCCATTTCCTGCTCTTGACCTTCGATGCAGTCCTAGCCTAAGCTTCGGTTCTTAAGAGTCCGTCATTAGCCTCTCCCCACAGTCGAGATCAATACGCAGATCTGACATGAGAATACAGTGCATATTTTACACAAGGCTCCTTACCTGCACAACTTCAGTTTCAGACTCTGAGGAAGACGTAGTTTGAAGTTGAAACATCAGCCTCCCCTGTCCATTAGACGGTGCATTGCTCTGTTCTGTGCGCTCCACCGTCTTATTTCGGGCTTATTTCCTGTTTCCTGTCTGGGTAAGGAGTTTGATATATATATATCTCCATCCTGGTTGTAGAGCACACATTTGCTCCTTTTGTTTTAGCTGGCTTGCAGCATGCTGTGTGTTTTCCTGTATACTGCATATTTTGTTGTAAAGTAGGGGAGATGGGGGTCTGTTGTGACACGGGAGCCATTGTCACCTGATCTTTTTTTTTGCCCGATCAGAAACAAGTTAGCCTGCTATACATCACATTGCATACCCAGAAACACGTCCTCTTTCACCTCAGATTCCAACGGACCAGTTTCACGTACATTTCACGCTCCGAGAACACTGCGTAACAACTGACCCCATGTCACAACAGACCCCGATCTCCCCTACTCACAGTGTCTGCTAATGAGGCAGCAGGGCGGGGAGGCATTTAAGAGCAGTGCACGGACGCAGGGATTTGTAGTTATTTCCAACACGCACCCTTTACGTTACGGCTGGAATTCGATTCCGAGCCTCTCCAGCTGGTGTTCATTTCAGCACGGGGGCCATAACTCCTCGGCACTGCCGCCCGCAGCAGTGACATCACCAAGGCGAAGAGTCATAAGCACGCTCTGCTTTATAATAAAACACCACTGAAGTCATCGCTCAAAACGCTGACCCTTTCCACAAGAAACGCAGGCCGAACACAGAGTTCTTAGTCCCAAGCTTCTATCTGTAGTTTGGACCCAAAAGAAGCTAGCCAAGCAAAACATGTCCCGGAGGCAACAGCAAGCAGGAAGTGGCCACTGTGACACATCTGATGTTTTCCTCAGGGTGTTGGGAGTGATTTCTGGCAAAGGGAACTCTTCCTCAAGACCGGAGAGAGATTCTGGAGAGAGTCCCAAGTGCCAGAGCAACTCCCCACTACACACACAAAGCATCTCTCATTTGTGTCTGAAAAATGAGCTTCATTCAAATGTTCTCCTTTGACGATAACTACCTCGGTCTGGTTCTCCCAACCACTGAATCACAAATTTAAAAAGGGGAAGAAAGAAAAATAAACGTCTCTTCTTGTGAGACAGACATAAAGCCCTATTATTATTTTTTTTCATATGTGTCAGTAGAAATATCCTGGTTTGCTTACAGAATTGAGCTGTGCAGATTTCATCTGAAAATCAGCAATGAGGTAGTTCTGTAGTTCCGTAAAATGACACCACCAGCAAACAAACCAACTAGATGCTGCTATATATGCGGCTGTGATACAGGGATTAGCGATCAGGGATTTGACGATAACTAGCCTGGTCTGGTTCTCTCAGGCACTGAACCTCGTTCCCCGAGAGGAACGTTAAAAGTTCAAACCGTCTTGTTGAGCAGTGTAAGCGGCTCTTTCATTTTCCAGCCCTGAAGCAAAGGACAACTTGCTCAAGGGAAAAGGGAAAAGGATGTACGTAAAGTTTTAAAGGAGCCCATAAACCTTGTCTGTCATTATGTGAAACCGACGACCATCTTGGATCCACGTGAGCCACGTCCGGCTCTTAATAAAACAACGCGAGCATCGAGGGGCCATTTCCTGTCACAGCAGCTCTGATTGCACAGACAAACAGTGTCGAGGCGCTAGATTCTTCCGCCAAAAATAAAAAGGTCACACTGTTCCAGATGAAGTACAGTCTGACATTTCAGTTGTGACAGTTTTGCTATTTATGTACTCAAGGAAATAAATTGTACTTGAGGAAAAAAAAAAACAATTAAGCACAAACATGCACTGATGCGTTGTGGGTAATTACAACGAGCGGCTCTGCGGATGAGCTGATAGGAACTGAATTTGCAGGATAGGCTCTCCCTTATTGAACCCAAGGATTACGCTCCCTCATCTCTCTAAAAAACTGCAGCTTAAAATGTAAAAAAGAAACATTTCTGTAATGAGTCCCATTCTCAAATCATGTTTTTAGCATTTAGGATATTCTCTTACTCACTGCAAACTACAGTATACAGCTAACACTTATTTTTTTGTGCACACACAGTCCATTTATACAGCTGGACATGCAGTGAGCTAGGAATGTAGACATCCGGACGGATGAGAATCTAGGTTGAGAGATGTTTTGACATAAATGGACTAGGTCAACCCCAATATAGCTCAGGCTTTACTGGCTACATCCTAGAAAACTTCCAAGTTCAACCAAATGCATTAGCCTGGTTTGCCTGCTGAATGCCTCACAGACTTCTCACCACATAAATGTTCACTGGGTAGCCTATTTACTAAACCAATTCATACTTAGTACCTTGCGTTACGGGGCAGCCTGTAACCTAGTCGCTAAGGTACATGACTGGGTTGGTGGTTCAAGCCCCAGTGTAGCCACAATAAAATCTTCTGAGGCCCTTAACCCCAGGTTGCAATGTTCTGCACCAAGTCCCCAGGTTCCCGGGCGCTGCACCGTGGCTGCCCACTGCTCTTAAGTAACTAGGATGGGTCGAATGTACAATGTAAGTTCCTAGCCTGGGAACAGAACCAGCACTCTGCAGCCCTGCCACACCCGTATGTATAGCATAGGCACAAACTCTAATTATATTCCAAACAGCCTCTCTAATTACACACACAAAAGGTACCACCCCCGGGGCCTCTCGATTGTATTTCTCTCAAAAAATCTCAAGCGCATATCATATTGCTTTCCATCCCTCAGCATAATCTGATATTATCTCCACTAAATAATTTTTTTTAGTCGTGCCAGACGAAATCAAGAACCGAATTAGTTACAAATGAGCAATCTGGATATTTGTACTGGAGGAGACGGCACACGCAATTGCTTTTGTTTTGCATTGCAGTTTTCACCCTCCTGCCGGGTAATTATTTGTATGTACTCCTCTGATAAACACCGGGCCCATCGAGAGGCGGGAGGGAAAGTCGGCTAGATGACAAACTGAAGAGTTTTTTTTTTCCCTTCACACTGGGGAGAGGATTGTTCTGACTGCTTGAAAAAAAAAAAGCAATTTGGAGAGAAATTTATTATTTTCTTCACCTCTCTGTTCGAGCAGTCGATTTAGGAATGGCAGGATGAAAGCCTGAGACAGCCGCCTGAGGGGAAGTCTTAACTAACTTTCCCCGCTGTTTACTTCCTCTTTAACTAGAGCGCAACATCCTGGGACGTGACCGAAGGCTGCTTTCACGGGCTGCTCAATTAAAACCCTGCATTAATGGCCGCACTTTCCTTCTTCTTTCCTCTCCCTTTCTTCAAATATTCTGACCTCCTGCAGTTATACCTGGAGGCAAGACAACTGACAACTATGTAAAAATGCGAAGAATCCGCCACGAAAGATCCCGCCAACGTCACAGAAACAACCGTGTCAGCATTGAAATGTCGGTTGAAATGTCAGTTGAAATCGGTCGGTTGATATCAGTTATCAATCAACCGTTCTGCAATGATATTAAAAGCAACACACCGCCCCGGTTTTATTTTAACATTGACGGCAACCGAGGCGCCTGGTGCAATCGTTTAACTGTTGCCGTTGCTGTCGTTGTTATTTTTGGCTCTCAGAGTTGCTGAAATGGCCCGTTCACTCCATTATAAGTGGTGGGGAATCCAGGCTTTTTGACAGGATCGCTGCTGCCGTTCCACTGCTCCAACCCGACGGCCCCTCTCCCTCCATCTGGAGCCAATCAGCTCCAGCCGGCCGAACGGGCGTCCCGGCTGACTGCCTATCCACTCCTGTCTCCATTCCTCCAGGACCGCCGGCCGGGCCCCTAATTAATCCCAGGGAAGATGGTCTGATAAAGGGGGGAACCGGGCCTCTTTTCCCCCCCTCATGGTCCTGGTGCTGACAGGGCCTAGAGCCCCATCAAAGCACAGCTCAGTTCCACCACGGTCCTCAGAACCCACCAGGCTGCAACAGGCAGGGCTTCACACATTAAAAACTCCTCAAAGGCTTTTACAGCAGAACCCAGGGCTGCTGCAACTCCAGAAGAGAAACCAGAAAAATCTGAAAACAGCCTTGAACTGAGGACTTAGTTAAGCATTTGGATGGTACACAATAGTAAAAACCAGGGCACACTGACATTCTCTTTATCTCCAGTTGTGCATAAAATCTACAGAGCTATGTACTCTGAGTTGCTGTTTATGTAAAGTCCATTTTTCAACCAGACATTAGAATATGACACAAAGCCATCAAGCAGACCAACTCTATGAATTATTGAACTTTAATAAATACGATGCAAGCAGTAGGACTCTCCAGTGCTCGTACAGTACTTAAGCACTCACCAATCCTGATACAGTCTATTGAATATGCATCAGACCTCTTTAACCTATGCCCATACTGTAAGTCACCGGAGTCCATAGAGTTATACTGTGCCCTGACATCTTGCTTTCCTTTCGGGGGTAATTATGTTTTATTATGATATTTCTCCTTGTGCCTAGGCCTTGTATTGATTCCACACAGGAGAGAGGGAGGGAGCAAACCTCCTTCACAGGGCTCAGTGTCAGACCAGGGAGGAGAGAGATAAGTGTGTGTACCAGTGTGTGTGCGTGTGTGTGTGTGAGAGTGTGTGTGTGTGTGTGAGTGTGAGTGTGTGTGAAGGCTGTTTTGAGACGAAAGGGAGGCCCTACCCAGTATTAGTATAGTGTTCCTAATAAAGTGCTCAGTGAGTGTATGCTGTGTGCGTGCGTGCGTGTGTGTGTGTGTGCATGTGGATGTGTGTGGGTGTGCAGGCGTGACCTAAAACATGTTTTTGATTTAGTTCCTGTTTTCTTGCTAGCCTAAATTTGGCATGGAAACATAGTTTTGACTCACGATAATTACAGAGAGGTCATAAAATGGGGTACACAGCGAAAGGTGGGGGACAGGAAGTGAACGCAGCTTGAGTTCCTCTTTACTGGACCCTCTACAGCAGCATTAGTCAGGATTGCGTGCTACACATTCACACAAAAAACATCTGGATGCACTTGGACCCCACTACCCCACCCTACAAACCCAGGGTCCTGCAACCCGGAATGCAAATTCAGGGGGACTCCTGAATTCGACAAAATTTTTATCACGGAACATCAACAAGATGGAGCTTCAGACGCCCAACAAAACCACAAAAAAACGCATTTAGCAGTCGACTCGGCAGGGCTTCATCCAGTGTAGCGGTTTCCACTGGACTACCCCGCTTAATTAATACGATCTATCAATTCATTCTTCAGGTGACATTGCTCAGTACCCCCAGCTGCTTCTTTATCACTTCTAATAAAATGGAAACAAAATGGCGTCATAATGTCCTCTCTAATGTCCAGTACCTCATCAGAAGGATAATACTTTCAGTGTCTAAATAATTTGAGGAATGACAGTGTGGTGGCCGTTATTTACAGTTTATTTACACTGTAACCGGTCCGGGCGAAAGATTAAGAGACCGCTGAGTTTTATTGATCGCAGTAAACAGCCCCCTCGGCCAGGCTCCGGTGGTTCCCGCGACACAGACATCCGTTATTAGAGACGCACAGACAGAAGGACGTACGGCCAGGGCCAACGGACGACGACGAAATAGCTGAAGAACGGGAGCAGGACTGTCCGATCATGCGGAAAGAACAGAATATTCCGTAATGTCGAACAAAAAAATGTAATATGTAAGAAAGCACAAAGCATCGTTATTCAGAATGATCGTTTCTCAGCTTAATAACAGTCACAGGCCGTGCCCTCCTCGAGATTACATTTCTTTATTAAAGGAAGTGCGGACAGTCATTACATTACATTACATTACATTTCATTTATCAGGCAATTTTATCCAAGAGACGAGTATAAAAAAGAAAAGACCGTGCAGTCTGCAGGCGTACAGTGAGCTCTCCGTATGGCTTTTTTCCACTTGCATTGAGACAGGGTTACACAGAGAGATGGGATCACAGTTCAGAAAGTGCCATAGCGAGGAACCTAAGCCCAGGCCACGGGGGGGGATGGGGGGAAGGGGGGGTTAGTGGGTAGCTGGGGGGCGGGGGGGGGGGGGTGTTGCATATGGCTTCAGAATCTGCTGCCTTAAGGACCTCACCACACAGTCTCCTCCTGTCCCGCAATTTAAATATACCCACGCGATGCTCCGAGAAACAGTGCTTTCTGGCACTCGTCCCAACTCCAAAAAACGACAACCCCGACGGCATATGTACTTTCCACATCACATACAGGATAAAGCACGGGCAAATACACATATCACGCGCCGAAAGGAAGCCATAGCTGATAGGGTCCTTAAATATAAAACAGGCCTTAACCGTGAGGGTGAATGTGACACTAGCGGGCCGTTTTAATGAAGCTGGAATTCATGAGGACGGCAGGCGGCTATTGCACACAGATTAATATCGATTAGAATGTGTTTGTAATCCACTATACGGGCGCCTATGGGCATACGCTAAAGTCTCCCTTCCACTGCCTGACTGAGAGCTGAGGCTGCAGGATGAACAGATTACTCTCAATCCTCCACAACTCAAGCAAAGAGGCCGTTTCAGTCTGCATCCCCGGGCCGGACCGAGACCCCACAACCAGTTCGCTTGAAATAATTCCATGACGAGGGTCGTAATTTTCCCTTTTCAACCCCCATGCCTTCTCCCCATCACCCCCCTCTCCCCCCCTATGTATGGGGCACATTGATAGTACCCCCTGCATATATTAGGGATCCCCCCCCCCCCCCAGTCTGTGGGAACCAGGGTTGCCCTGAAGAAGAACAGGCAGGGTTGACTGAGGCCGTGGTACAAAGGGAGAGAAAAAAAAATCATCCCATTGTCACATCTTAGAGCGGCTTTATGAATCGGCCGAGAGACTGAGACTGTGCCCAGCAGGCTCCATGATGCATGCAGTCAGTTACCATTATGGGAACATGTGATTCGCATATACGGCAAGTTAGAAATTATGTGCTGTCTGCATCGTTACAAAAAAAGGTGCAAGGGTTATGAGGCTGACATCTTTTACCAGTGCTGATACACAAAAGGGTGTTCTTTTCGCACACCGCCTCCGCCACACACACACACACACACAGATGTGCAGGTCTGCACGCACACACATACACACACACAGCTCTCCCAGGGGAAGTGTACCACAATTTATCGCCCATAAACGAGTATTGTTCACTGTTGCAAACCAATTCTCCTGGCGGGCTGTAAAAATTAGGAACAGGTCCGGTGCCTCTTGCTCAGACTCCATCTATCTGTGTCCCGCGGTAATGCCCCCCCCCCCCCCCCCCATTAAAATCGATGGCGAGACGAATGAACAGCCCAAACCACCGGGACACCTTGTTGAAAACGCTGCCGTTTTCTCTTACAAGTCATGTGCTAGCCTGGCGTGGGGGAAAAAAGGCCAATTCTAAACCCCTGCAATGAATCAATGCTATTGGAACCACTCACACACTGAAGGCAGTTTAATAAAAACCTATCCTGAAGAGATTCACGCCCTTAAATCACCACGACAAAAGAAAGAAAAAAAGAATACGGCCAGTGTAGCGCTGGGTATTGGTTCTGGCTTGGCTTGGTTTTAGCTTTGAGGCCGGGGGCTCACCCATAACAGCCTGCCTCCTCAATCCAATCAAACTATACGACTGCGGAAAGCAGGCTTCTCTAGGAACTCCCCTGACAATAATCACGTAAAGGTAATTGGTGTTTTACCATCTTTTTACTGGGTTTGGAGCTAAACCCTTTAGCCATTTAAGTTCTCAGGCCACTCCACAAGTCCACCATTGATTTCAGGAAATTAAACGAATCCATAAAACGAAATGACAGCAGTCTGCCGTACCCTGTGCCCATTTCGAGGGGAATCGAAGCTGAAAACTTAATAAAGAATAAACAAATAAATAAGTGAAGGGCTTAATGATTGCTGTGTGAAGTACACGTCCTGCAGAGAAATTTCGGTCAGCCCCCAAAGCTTAATTTTGTTATCCTCCATCACAGCGAGGGGCGAAAAAGAGCCTTTGATCAAGTCCTGCAACTCATTCACTCACTGATGAGAAAGATAGAGTAATGGGAGGTGGTGGGGGGTGGAGGGAAAAGTTTCTCTAAAGTACATCAGAGGAAACAGTGAAAGAGTGTTAAACAGACAGAGAGGAGGATAGAAAATTCAATGTGAGTAAATAATGCAGTCTTAGTTAATACTCGTAGTCAATACACTCTCAGACCATGATGCACTCTCAGAAATACAGGTACAATTGCTTGTTGCTGGGGAAGTACTCTATAGGTATATAAATCCCAGGCCAAATCACTATAGTGTCATGAATGTAATGTACATAAATGCTACCCTGACCCAGCAATATATAACTAACTCATACCCTTTTTTTCCTGGAAAGTGTACTCATTTGTATCCAAAGAGAACAGTACTGTAGTTGCAGGGTACATTTGGGAAGTTTGTTCCTTGAAATTTGATCCTTGAAATGTGAATGTAGCTTCATCGTCACTTTGTTTCTGAGAGTGTATGCAGTCCTGTGGTTCAGTGGTTCATCAGTTGGGCCTGAACCCCAAAACTTCAAGGTCTGACTCCCATTGTCCTCTTTAGCATGGCACTTACCCTGAACCGCTCCACTAAATGAGCAGCAGCATAAACAGACGCAAATCAGGGCCGTGACTGAATCACGCACGCCTCCAGTCGAGGTTGTCCGAAAAGCGAAACGAGCTTTGTAATGCAGTAACCTAGCCTCTCAACCGTGGCCAAACGAGGCGAGTCAAGTCGAGACAGCAATGCAAGGGTAAGAGGAGAAAGAAGAGACAATTGAAGGAACGTCAAGGCGACCGTAAGAGCCCAGATTGAGTTGCAGGAAGCCCATGAATCCATGGTCCTTGTCCAAGGTCAACACTCGCAGGAAACGTCGAGCAAATGGGAGGTATCAATTTAGGCATGGCAAAAGATCAAAACATAAAAACTAAAAAAATAAATAAAAACAGCACAGTTATTTAAGCTCCCTTGCATTTCCGTTGCAGGCCCGAAATTAAAAATAAAAATAAAATAAAAAATCAGGCACAGAGTTGTGTATCACAAAGCAGGATTACCGAGTTAGTTGGGTAAGTTCACCGAGTAAAACCCAGGACCCTTCCAAAACAGGAACATGGATTGACGTAAAAACGGTTGTTCTGGGTTTTACTCGTTGAAGTTACCCAGCTAACTCGGTAATCCCGTTTTGTGATCCACCCCCTGGTCTGCATGGGGCAAGCTGTGTTGGCTGATTCGAAGGGGCTAGGCTAGCAATGGACTGCCAGCTAAAACAAACAAACAAGAGAAGGAACGAACCGACACGGCCGTCAGTCATGGCAGAGAGCAGCTGGCTTAAGGAGCTCACTTCACTTCAAAGGCCAGCCAAAAGGCTTAAGCACAGAGATGAGGGAGCGGGGAATGGATGCATATTTATGAGAAACTCCAGCGCCTGTCAAAGGGGAAACAATTAGCAATCCTCACAGGGGGTGTCCTGATTAAGAGACGGCCCCAGGGACCTGGTGTGAGGACCCCAGTGGTTTAAAGACAAGACGAGGCCTGGGAGAATGTTTGACATAAATAAATATTCATATTTGAATAAATAATTAGAAGTAAAAATTAATTATAACTTGGGTTGCGTTCGCTTAGATGGTTTTTTTGCTACTTTCGTTTGGCTATGTAAGCTGTTTATTATTGTTACTACATACAGTAAGTGTATACTTTATTATTCTGAGTGCGGTGTTTTCTAAAACAGTTTCATAGACACAATCCTTTGTCTTAAGATTAAAGGCCCAAGTCCTTATCTTTGTGGTCATTTCTAGCACTTGAAACTGTACTTCCCTCTAGGGTCTTTCAGTGTACTTGTCCATGGTTATGGGTAGGCACTTTGTTGTCAGGCGCTCTGGATAAGAGAGTCTGCCAAATGCTTATAATGTAATATAAAAATAACAAAAACTCCAGAAAATATTTTGAGGAAGTGCAAAGTAATGGGAATCAAAACCATTTATGATTATGTTTAAGTGTGTGTGTGTTTGCGTATGTGTGTGTGCATGTGTGTGTTCACTTACCAATTAAAACGTAGCGGAAGGTCTGAGAATGGAAGCTACAGTTTATGTGTATTTGTTTCCTTCGATCTCATTGGTTTTTTTGAGTGAGCTGGCTTGAATAGCAAGCTCCAGTTGGAGCCCTACATTCACATGAATAAAGCCTTCTTAAACAACGTTCTGGACAACCATTTTATTGGCAAATCATATCCCTGGAAGCTGGTCGAACTTATCTCACATAAGAGCATCATTACGTTACATTAAATTACATGACATGACATTATATCACATTCGTTAAGCAGAAACTCTTATCCTGAGGGGCTTACACTGCGGAAGAGCATAATTATGTTCACCTGATTTGCATAAGCAATACCGCAAGGCTAATGACATTCCAACACCGGTGAGTACGTGTAAATCACTAACGTGCTACTGCAAATGAGCTATGCTATGCTAAGCTAAGCACTAACCTGGTCTGTCTCATTGTACCTGTGACAAAGCTGGCCAATACTTTGCCATACAGACTCATTTAAAACCAACTGTAGTAAAAAAAAAAGGCATTAGAAAATAACTTGCATGTTTGTTTGTTTTTTTTAATAGAAGAGACCTCAAGTCTACTTACAAAATGGCCTCCCACCTGCTCCACACACACACCTGTTTTAAAGATGTGTTAATTCTAATCACCATCAGGTGTGCAGCTAGTCTCAAGTCAGAAATTGAGAGCATCAGCAGGTTAAGGCAGACTGAAGTAGTATGTTAAACAGGATCTCTTCTCATGTCATATTAAAACGGTTCAAACTAATGGAGATTGAAGAGGCCTTCATCTTCACAGGGCTATAAAGGAACAACCCTGACCTCTGAGGCTAGCACCTGACTGAAGCTCATGTCTCATATTTTTAACCATGACAGGGGTGGTGGAATGCAGATTGTTGGGTCTGAAATTGGACAACAACTCTCTGCTTGTTTTTTGGAGACTGACCACTGTTTGGCATGGACTTGACTGGTTTTGTGGGGGGTTTTTGCAGTCAAACTCAGGTGTTGTATTATTTCCGCACAGATATCAGGAAGGTTTTTTTCACACAGTGAGTGGCCACTGTGTGGAATGGCTTGCCAGGACATGTAGTGGAGGCAGAAACACTGGGAGTTTTCAAGACCAGGCTTGATATGGTGCCAGATACCATTTAGCTTTTAGGCAAACTAAGCAGTAGGTACACTTAGTGGTAGGAAAAGGCGAGCATTGCTGGGCTGAATGGCCTGTTCGCCATTATGTTATGTTATGCTGTGTTATTATTGAAAATACCTGCCCTATGAAATATGGTGTCCACCATTCCACTCTGGTGACATCCGATAGCCTCCAGGACACGAGGCTGCCCACTTTCTACTGCTTCCCAGCTTCTGTGAACATCTTTCAGACCGGAGGCCGCAAGGCCGGACCAGACAGCCTTCATCCAGACATAGGCGTCTTAACTTTGTGTCAATTTAAAAAGGAAATGGATGGAAGGAATTGGAAAACACAGCTCTGAAAAAAAGATATAAATAAAAAAGGAGGAAAAAGAACTGAAAGTGGATGTAGATGATATTTAATGGGATCTAGTGGAAGAAGTCGGTGGTGAGATTTTCTCATGCTGTGTGCACCGTCGGGGGGTAGCCATTATCGACAGACACATTTAGGGAGAGATGGGGTGGCTGAAGAGAAAAAAGAGAATAAAACGGGAGAGTGAAGGGAGCACAGGAGCAATCGATCGCACGAGCGAGAGGGAGGGCGAGAGATGGAGAGAGAGATGTCATGCAGAGAGAGTGAGAGTGATAGAGAGAGGGAGAGAATGATAGAGAGAGAAAGGGAGAAGGAGAGGGAGAGAGAGAGATATCATGCAGAGAGAAAGAGGGAGAAGGAGAGGGGGAGAGAGCTGTCATGCAGAGAGAGAGAGAGGTGAGAGAGTAAAAGAGAGAAGAGAGAGAAGGAGAGAGAGAGTGAGAGAGAGGCGCTGTGTGTTCCAGAAAGGTAGCGGTCTCCAGGGTTCCTCTGACTGCTCAGCATTCCACCCTACCTCCCTGTGTGGGGATTACTGGTCCCCACAGGTCACAGATGGTAGGGCCCCCCCAGCGGCCCCTGGCCCCCCAGGCTCCTGCCTAAAGGTCACACCATGTACAGGCGGGGGGGCAAGCACTGATGCTCCAGGGAGCTCATTTCTCATCACGGCCAAAAGTCTCTCAAGGGGACTTTTATTCTGACACTGTGTTTAATTTGCTGTGACACAGTCCAGGCCGTGTCACAATCACACTGAAGGGGGGCACTCTGGGAAATGCGGATCCTTAAAGAGGTTTAGTCTCCTGGGGAGGGCATTTCAGCAAGACCTGAGGCAGGCCAGCGTTTCAACGTGATGTTGAAGTGACGAGTGATTGATTTCGCTGCTATGAGACTCGTCGATTGAGTTACCGGGGGCTGAGCGAAATATTTACATTTTTTATGATTTTTTTTTCCTGAAGTTCAAACCTGACCCAATTTCTCTCTCCTAACCATCCCCCCACCAACCCCCTCCCATCACCTGTTTTTCCAAACACTGGGAGTTAAAATTTTAGATAATTCCTGTTTCCTGTGACCATACGTTCCCCTCCCCTCCGGAATTGGCTTGGGCACCGTGGCCATATGGCAAAGTGCTCCCGCAGTTCTGCTGCGGTGGGGGGTTCCCTCCACCGCCGGCTTGGCCTGGACCCACCGCCATCTGGGATGGGCTCCAACGACACCCTATACCCCCCTCCCACCCCCTGTCCCAGCTCCATCTTACCCCCTCCTACCCCCTGTCCCATCCACCCAAACCTCCATCTTACCCACCCCTCCACCTCCCGAAACATGATCCATCACTTCTCCCTGCCTCTCTCTGTACAAGACAAATAAACCTACCCCTGTTTATCTCACCAGTCCTTTATGGGTCTGCCATTTTCTCTGCCAAGTGCTCTCCAGAAAAAAAATATAAACCAAAACAGAAAAAAACTGCGAAAGCAGTATTCAATTACAATGACAACAAGATACACTGCAAAAACTAAAACAAAATGAGTCCGTCTCAACAAGTATTTCAGTCTTGTATTTCAACTTCAAATCTTATTTAAGTTATCTTATTACTTTTTTGATATAAAAAGGCCAAAAATGTGCCAATTTTGGAAACTTAAAACAAGCTAATATTTTCCACTTCAGAGAAAAAATATAAGATATCAAGTCTCATTACGAGGCTAAGGTACAGGACTGGGACCCGGTTGGTGGTTGATGCCCCGGTGTAGCCCCGATAAGATCCACACAGCTGTTGGGCCCTTGAGCAAGGCCCTTCACCCTGCATTGCTCCATGGGGGATTGTCCCCTGCTTAGTCTAATCATCTAAGTAGTTGGATAAAAGCTTCAGCTCAATAACAAATGATCATTATGAACTAAAACGCTTGTTGTTATTCATTATCCTGGCCGTGTTCTGGGCTCTCTGACACACTCACTCCAGTGTTTCAGCGGCCCGGGCGAGGGTCAGGGAGTCTCGGAGCTCCGCGGCTCTCCCCGGCGATGTGAGATGCCCGGCCCACAGCTCCTGCCCTCGGACCTGCCCCGCCCGGCGTCTGTGACCGATCACCGCCCCTAATGCGCCCCTGATGGATGTGGCAGCGTGCAGGGGCGATAAATACCCCGCGTCTCTCGCCGAGGAAAGCGGCCTTCCGCTACACGTCTCACTGCAGCGATGCCTGCTGCCGGGCTCATCGCTCTCTGCGGCCTGGTACTGAATGCCCACACCAGAGAATCTTAAAATAATAACACAAACGAGAACGACAAAAGCAAGGCTTCCCCTTTGCTCAGCTGAACTCTGAAGTCTTGAACCAATTTGATTTGAGTCACAGAAAATGACAAAATGACAGCAAACTGTGGTTGGCAAAGGGCATATTTTTCCATCCTTTACTGCACATAGGGAAATGTAAAGTCACACGAGATGCCATTACATTATCATATCTCTGTAGCATAAATCAGGAAGGCTTTTCAAAGACAGTAATTCATATACGGTCTTATTTTTTGACTGGCAGTACACATCACCGTCTCTGACCCGCCACAGGGAAGACCACACAGGGACCGACAGTGAGCTATTCTTACATTACTGCTGCACGGATGTCCATAGCCAGTGCTGTTTATGGTTAAGTTCAAAGGTGAAATTCTAGGCATGGAAAAGTGGTGTTTTTTGCGTCTCCTGCTGTGGTTGGCCAAAGCATATGTTTGTGCTCTTTAGTTCTGAACTTTCATGTTTTTCCATCATATTCATAGCTGTGGAGCCTGATTTAGCTCATCTAGCAGCACTCTCTCTCTCTGTCTCTCACTCTCACTCTCTCTTTCTGTCTCTCTCTCTGTCTGCCTCCTTCTCTCTCTCTCTCTCCCTCTCTCTGTCTCTGTGCATCTCTCTCTCTTTCTCTCTCTCTCTGTGGTTCAGTGTGCATACGTGTTTTCTTCATTAATTTCTTCTCCATCTTGCTGGTATTTATTTCTTCGCATATTTAGAAAAAAAGGCAGGCAACGGCGAGTGAAGGTGAGAGAGAGGGGCGGCAGAGAGAAGTAGAGAGAGAGGGAGTGGGAGAAAGAGGGATGGAGAGAGATGAGAGAGAAAAGAGACACCTCCTCGCTGAGGCCAGATGCTCCTGCTATTTCCACCAGCGTCGAGCAGAGCTGGAAACCTGAAGCCATACGGGCAAAGCCCACCCCCTGCTCCATACAGACAAAACCTCATTCCACTGCTCCATACAGGCAAAGCCCATTCCACTGCTCCATACAGACAAAACCCATTCCACTGCTCCATACAGGCAAAACCCATTCCACTGCTCCATACAGGCAAAACCCATTCCACTGCTCCATACAGGCAAAGCCCATTCCACTACTCCAGACAGGCAAAGCCCATTCCACTGCTCCATACAGACAAAACCCATTCCACTGCTCCATACAGGCAAAACCCATTCCACTGCTCCATACAGGCAAAGCCCATTCCACTGCTCCATACAGGCAAAGCCCATTCCACTGCTCCATACAGGCAAAACCCATTCCACTGCTCCAGACAGGCAAAGCCCATTCCACTGCTCCATCCAGGCAAAACCTCATTCCAATTCTCCGGAAGGGAATGTTAGAGGGGGCCCATAATTCCCCCCTCTCCCTGCACACACACACACACACACACAGACAGCCCTCTCCCTGCACACACACATATAGCCCTCTACATGCACACACGCACACACACACACACACACACACACAAACACACACACAGCCCTCTCCCTGCACGCATGCACCCACACGCACACACATACAGCCCTCTACCTGCACACACACGCACACACACATACAGCCCTCTACCTGCACACACACGCGCGCACACACACACATACAGCCCTCTACCTGCACACACACACACACATACATATAGCCCTCTCCCTGCACACATGCACCCATACACACATACAGCCCTCTACCTGCACACCCCCCCCCACACTCCCCTCCCCCCCCCACACTCCCCAGCACTTTCCCTGACTGACAGACAGTAAGGGCACAAGTATGCATGGTAACTGCTGGGAGAGGGAGGGGGGAGGGGGGTTTAATTAAACGCACATCCCCCCAGGCACCACTGCTCCTCTTTGTCTTACATCTCTGTGAAACGGCGGTAATGCGCGGCGGTACGGAGACAGCTCAGAGGGAGCGATCCCCGATCAGGACCATGGGCTAATCGCTTCTCGCTGACAGGGCAGGAGGTGGGGTTGCTTCTTCTGTATTTTTGGGATGCGCTTCCCCACCCAAAGCTGGCGGCTGACAGCGACCAGTGATCCAGAACACAGAGAACACCGCCTTGGTTTGCGCTATACAATTAAAAAAATCTTGTGGCTGGAATTCATTGCCAATTCCAACGAGAGTCTTTAACACGGCGATGCCTTAAAATGCATTTATTGGAGAAAAAAGTCAATTTGACCCTGATTTTCCTTCAGGTCAAAAGACATTTATCTTCACCCCCCCCCCCCCGGAGCGTAGAGCTGAGTGGTAATGCAGCGTGGGTGTGGGGGCTTCTTATGACTGGCACTTCATTTAAATTCAATTAAAAGTCTGTTTTTTTCCCTTCTTTGTTAATGTATTTTTTACTCCCTAGCTATTTGTGTCTGCAGTGAGAAAGCAGACACATTCCGTCCTCCATTTTACTGCAGAGAACTGCATCAGCTCTCCTCTCCATCCCTTTGCAAAAACATGTGCAAAAACCACGTGTGCGAAAACCACACGTGAGCACTCAACACATGAACAGGACACATGTGAACCATAAAAAATCATCCCACTTACAAGAGGAGAGCGAAAAAACGGTAAGCTGTGCTATTTGAAGTAACGGGTTTCGCGTGAAAATAGTTTAAACAGTCGGTGACGTGAAAATGTGAAGATGGAAATGACTCAACGCGACCTATTTTCTTTGAAAATGTCATTTTCATTCACGTAAAAAAAAAAATTACATGTGAGTATGTATGAGCAATTTGTGAATTTTAGGGTGTCCCTCCTTATCCTCTGTCAAACTGACACAAGCGCAGACACATTTAAGGACAAGGCAAGCCACCCGCTTCAAAAACAACACAAAAAAAAACCTGGAGCAAAAATCATACTGGTGATGCATTTTCTAATGCCCATTTTGGATTTCACAAACATTGTAAAAAGCGCAGTAATTATGTGGTTGTGTGGAGCGCTTTGGTACATGTGCGTTGGTCTGGTCCTCCGTGCGTAGACGGAAATGCTGGTCTGGATAAGGCTGCCTCAACAGCATGCATGCAGCTCATTAGGGGTCATTTAGAGAAAACAAATCAGCCTTGTTCTTACCACTCACTGTATTGATTTATTTGTTTATCGATTTTTAAACTTTTCCTTTTTTTCCTCATCCTGCTGCTCATTACAGCCTCTGTCTGGTCAGAAGAGTCTCTCTCTCACTCTCTCTTTCTCACTCTTTCTTTTATTTTCTGTCTTTTGGGTCAGTGTTTGGTTTGGGGTATTGGACACTTCTTTGCATTCGCACTGTTTGTTCTGTAAATGGCCTGTGATATTTAGTGGTAGTGTCACAATAAAAGGTGGGCTAAAACTCAAACTCTCTCTCACTCTCATTAGAAGAACACATCTGCCCGTCCATGTACTAGAGCAGTGTCTTAACAGGATTACGCTTTCAGCAGCTCAAAACACTGCACTCATCAGACCTGATGTCGAAGCCCACGTGTATTATCTGTATTTTTACATCCAAACCATCGTCATCCTCTCATGGGTGAGATGGATCTGTCTTCTCATCGCTCCAGTGAGAGTTCGCTCCGGGAGAAATGTTTTTTTCCTGCGCACGGGAACGAGAGGGTTGAGGAGAAATAGAGGTCTTGTGAGATTAAAGTAATTCCACTCGTCACCAACACAGGACGTTCTGGACGTACTCGCCACGGCACACAGCCAAACGATACGTTTTTGCTTTCCTCCCTCCGTCCCGAAACTTCCACTTGAGTAGCAGAGAAAAGCTCCGCACGAACATACGAAAACATAATCTTCCTCGATGTCATCCGCCGGCGCACCTTTGGAATCTGTGATTCATACGAGAGACGGCAAACAAAACAAAACCGCGTCTCGTCGCCTGCCGCTGACCGCAAAGCCACGGAACAAATTAAGAAACACAAACGCTGCCTTTCATTTCTGCGGTGCCGTCACAGACCGATGTCTGAACACTTCAGCCGAGGACGGAAAAGACCCGGCACTGCCCTCACCTTGCCCTCAACATCACACAGCAGGTCTGTTCTGCCTCTTCACTGACATCTTGTCCTCTTTAACTCCTCATTACTGTCATATTGGTATGCGCTAAACCAGCAAGAGACAGCGTGTCAACGCAAGTACCCGTAACACTGAAGGACACTGTGAAAACTATCCCAGCATGCAGCAGAGAGAGTCCAGTGAAGAGGAATTAAAACATCCACAGACTATGAGTTTATGAGTTTTACGAATTCTTAAGGATTCTGATCCACTGGTAAAGGTTACATGGAATGCATGTATATTGCACTTTAATCCAAAGTGTGGTACAGTTAATGGCTTTTCTTCACCCATTCACACATACACACATTCACCAAAGGCGACTGGCTCATCGGGAGCAATTGGGGGTGAGGTGTCTTGCTCAGAGACACTTCAACACACCCAGGGTGGGGGATCGAACTAACAGCTCTCTGACTGCCAGCTGAGCGCTCTTGCCTCCTGAGCCAATGTCACCCACTGGCCTCTGGCTCTCCTGTGAGGAGTTTGTTTCATAAATCACTGTTTGGACCTTCCTGTCCTTACACAGGAAGTGGAGCAAACAAGCAAAAAAAATTACAGGTCTGTGTGCTGAGTAGAATGCTGTTAAATGTCTGTCAGGAAGTCCAAGGAAACGGTGGTAAACTGACCAAATACTGTCATTGTGTGTGAGTGTGTGTGTGTATCTCTGTGTATGTGAGTGTGTATGTGTGTGTGAGTGTGTGTGAGTGTGTGTGTGTGTATCTCTGTGTATGTGAGTGTGTATGTGAGTGTGTGTGTGCATATGTGTGTATCTGTGTGTGTGTGTATGTGTGTGTGAGTGTGTGTGAGTGTGTGTGTGTGTATCTCTGTGTATGTGAGTGTGTGTGTGTGCATATGTGTGTATCTGTGTGTGTGTGTATCAGTGTTTCTGTGTTTGTGTGAGTGTGTGTGTGTATCTGTGTGTGTGTGAGAGTGTGTGTGTGTATATCTGTGTATCTCTGTGTGAGTGTATGTGTGCGTGTGTATATCTGTGTATCTGTGTGTGTGTGAGTGTGTGTGTGCATCTGTGTGTGTGTGAGAGTGTGTGTGTGTGTGTGTATCTGTGTATCTGTGTGTGTGTGTATCTGTGTGTGAGAGTGTGTGTGTGTGTGTATCTGTGTGTGAGTGTGTGTGTGTATCCGTGTGTGTGTGAGAGTGTGTATGTGTGTATGTGTGTATCTGTGTGTGTGTGAGTGTGTGTGTATCTGTGTGTGAGTGTGTGTGTGCATGTGTATCTGTGTGTGAGTGTGTGTGTGTGTATCTGTGTATCTGTGAGTGTGTGAATGTGTGTGTATCTGTGTGTGTGTGAGTGTGTGTGTGTGTGTGTGTGTTTGCAGGCAGGTTCCTCACAGCGAGTGCAGTGCTCAGGCTCCCGTTCCTCGGTTTGTGAATTGCGTATCCGTGCCGCAGTCACATAGCGAAAGGATTTCAGGACGGGTTCTGCGGATTGGCCAGGGGGCTCTAATGAATGTGCAGCCCAGTGGGGAACAGAACTCACCGGGGGGTCCCACCATAAGGAACCCAGGCTGGAGGGGAGGGGGGGAGGGGGTGGAGGAAAGGAGAGGAGAGGAGGAGAGGAGGGGAGGAGAGGAGAGAAAAGGAGAGGAGAGAAAAATTGGCCCATCGGTAGGAAAGCCTCATGAGATGGAGAGAGATAAAGAGAAAGATATCACACTTTCATACTCCTCATCTCCTCTCGTGATAACCATCCCTCCATCAGACCAGGAGGAGGTGTTCATCCAGGGGATGGAGTGCTTGTGCCTGACCTGTGGGTCCAGGCGAGCAGTGAAATCTATTACTGAGGCGGCGTCAGACGAGTGTCTCTGTGTGTCCCTAGAGTAACCAAAAACCCCTCTCCCCTGTCTGCATGTCCTGAAGACAGATGAGGTGTGGGGGGTGGGGGTAGTTTTGGGCCACGTGCCCTCCTACCCCAGACAGACCGGTGCGGAGGGGTGGTGGATGAGGTCTGGATCGCAGCTGACACCGCAGAGAGGGGGTGGGGGGGCTGTGTGTAACCTAACCGAGGACCCGCGCATAATGAAACACTCGGCCACGGGGGGGTAAAACGCCGCCTTTTAGAGGGTTGTTTTTCAAGAGACACACGTGTGTGCAAGTACACACCGCTCATAAAAAATCTCTTATCTTAGTGTTATGTTTCGACTTAAAATCTTATTTCAATTGCTTTTTTGGCAAATGAGAGAGAAAAGTTTGACTCATTTCAAGATTTGCCGACGGGGTGAGAATCTTCCTTGTCATGCAAGCAGTAACTTAACAAGCTAATATTTTCTACTTGAGAGAAATATTACAAGACTAAAAACACTTGTTAAACAGCCATTTATTGCAGTGCAGGAAGAAACAGGAGCTCGCTCTTGCGTACCACAGAAGCCAGACCTCTGCCTCTCCCTCATCAGAGCGTAATTCGCCTAAATGACCTCGCCGCACCTCCACTACAAGCCCCGCCCCCCCGCAGTCAGATCTCATTAAGGCCCAATCGGATTCCACCGCCCGTCGTCAGCATCAGTCAGTCCGCACACACCCCTCTCCGTCCCTCCATTGTTAAAAACCAACGGAGGCGAAGGAACGCATCACGCAGCGGTGAATCACAGCACCACTTTCCCCGTGTATGACAAACGGCAAACGTCAGCAAACCCGCACCCCGCCGGCCCCCCGGCCCCCAGCCCCCACCCCGGCACCCCCTCAGCCCCCAGCCAACTCCGGAACGGGCCGACAGGGGTGTAATTATCTGCTGTTGTCATGGCAAAGGGCCCTTACCGACACGCTTCCCTGGGCTGGCGGGTAGGAGACGGCATCTTAATGGACTGATGGGCAGGGTGAGAGCAGCACAATTAGATACGGCCGGGAGAGGGGTGTGTGTGTGTGTGTGTGTGTATGGAGAGGGGTGTGTGTGTATGGAGAGGGGTGTGTGTGTGTGTGGAGAGCGGTGTGTGTGGGGGGAGGGAGAGGTGTGTGTGTGTGTGTGTGTATGGAGAGGGGTGTGTGTGGGGGGAGGGAGAGGTGTGTGTGTGTGTGTACGGAGAGGGGTGTGTGTGGGGGGAGGGAGAGGTGTGTGTGTGTGTGTATGGGGGGGAGGTGTGTGTGTGGGGGAGAGGTGTGTGCCTGTGTGTGTGGGGGGGGAGGTGTGTGCTTGTGTGTAGGGGGGGGGAGGTGTGTGTGTGGGGGAGAGGTGTGTGTGTTTGGGGGGGGGGGGGTCAGAAACAGCAGGATGAAGGTTATGTGCAGCGTGTCAGAAAACTGGGCAGAGAGAGAGAGAGAGGTGGGGGGGTTACACCTTCCCTACCCGGCGTTTGGGATGACAGTCTAAAGTCCTTACCGATGTCCAGTCGATCCCTGCTGGGCGTGTGATTGGGTGGGGGTTGATTTGGGGGCGGGGGAAACTGGAGCGCCGCTGCTTGCCCGGACCGTGCCGGTCATCATCGGCACGGCAACAGGTCAGCGGTGACGAATGGCGGTGTCGCCGACTGCTCCTTTCCCCTCCGCTGGATGCAGATCACTTTCACGGATCGATGGCCCAGTAAATGCCACCAGCGCTGGTCAGGGCTTGCTTTATTACCCCCGGCTGCTGCCGCAGGTCCGGTCCCCCCCCCCCAGAGGACGACACAGCACCCCCGCCCCCCCAGTCAGAGCCCCCACCTCAGAGCTCTCTCCCGATAAAGATCAGCCCTTTCTCCACCGCTGTTAAACACCCAACCAACCAGCCAACCGAGTTCACACAGGACATTTCTAGTGGCCTTTGTATTCACAAGCGATTCTAAGGCTTGAGGTCTCTTTTCTTTTCTTGTTGTTCATTTCTTGAGAGCAAACTTCCAGCACCAGGATTGGAATTCAGTGGGAGAGACGTGTGCTGCACCTAGAATACATTTCAGTACTCGCCCTGGAACACCCCCCTCCCCGCTCCCCCACGCGCCGACCCCAATTCTGCCGAGAGGTGCATTGTGGGAATGCAGATAGAACACGCCGGCGCCTGACCCGAAAACGCGACATTCCATTAATCTCCCGTCACAGATCCGCATCTTCTGCGACCTGCCCCATCGCGAATTCCCAGACAGCAATAAACGTGTGTACTCAGTGGCGTAATGGAAAACACATCCCTGCGTTTCTTTCTGTTTAACCCCACTTCCTCTTCCCGGCACGCATCTGCTTTTCGCCTTCAGGAGGCTTCGCCATCACCGCTCCGATTTTACTGACTTGTTGGAAACCGTTTGTCACACGTCTGTTTGGGCCAGCATTAGCTGCGACCGCGTGCACTAACCATCTACGTGAGTCTACGGGCTGTTCTGCATCGTAAACTAACAGAGTCTACGGGCTGTTCTGCATCATAAACTAACAGAGTCTACGGGCTGTTCTGCATCGTAAACTAACAGAGTCTACGGGCTGTTCTGCATCGTAAACTAACGGAGTCTACGGGCTGTTCTGCATCGTAAACTAACAGAGTCTACGGGCTGTTCTGCGCAGTAAACTAACAGAGTCCATGGGCTGTTCTGCATCGTAAACGAACAGAGTCTACGGGCTGTTCTGCATCATAAACTAACAGAGTCTACGGGCTGTTCTGCATCGTAAACTAACGGAGTCTATGGGCTGTTCTGCATCATAAACTAACAGAGTCTACGGGCTGTTCTGCATCGTAAACTAACAGAGTCTACGGGCTGTTCTGCATCATAAACTAACAGAGTCTACGGGCTGTTCTGCATCATAAACTAACAGAGTCTACGGGCTGTTCTGCATCATAAACTAACAGAGTCTACGGGCTGTTCTGCATCGTAAACTAACAGAGTCTACGGGCTGTTCTGCATCATAAACTAACAGAGTCTACGGGCTGTTCTGCATCGTAAACTAACAGAGTCTACGGGCTGTTCTGCATCGTAAACTAACAGAGTCTATGGGCTGTTCTGCATCATAAACTAACGGAGTCTATGGGCTGTTCTGTGCAGTAAGCTTACGGAGTCTACAGGCTGTTCTGCATCATAAACTAACAGAGTCTACGAGCTGTTCTGCGTCATAAAATAATGGAGTCTAAGGGCTGTTCTGCGTCATAAACTAACAGAGTCTATGGGCTGTTCTGCGTCGTGAACAAACAGAGTCTACAGGCTGTTCTGGGTCGTCTTATCCGCCTCCCGAACCCTGGCTGAGGGGGACACGGCTCGTCTGAAATCAGAGCCAAAAACACTTGATTTGAGCTCTCTGAGAGGACGAGACTCGGCTGAGGCGCTGCCAAGAATATGAAGTTATTTCAAGATGCTGTTTGCAAAGCTGCCATCCAAAACAGGAGGCCGAGATCCAGAGGGGTGGCTCTCGGGTTAGAGGAGTAGGTACGGGGGGTGGGCGGAAGAGGGGGGGTATCCTTCAAACACAGGCCTCATCTCGTTCTCATCTTTCTCTGTCCCTCTGTTGTTCACTTCACCCTCTTTCATCTCCTCTCTGCTTCATCCTTCGTTCTTTACTCCAGAGAGGAACGCCGCTGCTTCCAATCTGTCGCCGAGCAACACTGCGATAACTCGGATTGTGCGACAGAACGAAAAAAGAGAGAGGGAGAAAGAAAGGAGAGAAGAAGGGGAGAGAAATAATTCAGACGACAGAGATGAGCTGTACGGCACATGACCCTTAGTGAGAAAAACACACTGCGTTTGGAGTCAGGTTTCACCAGAGACAAAAAACAGACGTCCGTACAAGTCCAGGCCAGTGACCTCCGGTTACCCAAAGTGCTCTCTGAAACCTCCAGCATACCAGCAGCCCCCATTCCACGTTTCCCGAGGGCCGGTATTTTGAAATAGTACGTCGGTTGACACTTTTGAAATCTTTGGCATTTCATTTTGGATTTTTTTTTTATTCCCCTGCTTTCCACAGAAAAGAAATTTCTCATTAAAACATGCAGTCACTGCTTTGAATCACAATTCGCGAGACCAAAGAGGTCAGATCAGAGCTTAAGTCCATAATTTCAATACCTCCCTTCATTACTCAGCTGCTCTCCCCCACCACATGGATCTGGGTGCTGAAACACAGCCCCGGAGAAAACTGGGAAAAGGCCGGAGAAGAGGAAAAAATACGGACGAAAGACAGGTTTGTAACACAAGCCGCTCTAAACAGGACACAGCAGGCCTGGCCTCAGGATTGGTCATGGCAGGGGTAGGTCATGGAGTGCCAGTGACGTTTCTCGTTTTTTCTCCCATCTGAGCTCGACCTCAAGAGCCTGACGGAGGATTAAAAGTCTCCAGCACATGGCCACTGGGATTCATTAAACCTGATATTAATTCATTTATGTATATATACTGTAGGTTTGAATGGAGTAAAAAACCATGACCAACTTTGGCACTCCAGGAACAAGGTTGCCTACCCCCCTGGGTTATGGGATAAAAACTGCAATAGGAAGAGAGGGGAAGAGAACCGAACTGCCCCACAGCGAGAACAACACCTCCGCAGCTTCTGAATAATGGACGATCCATCCATTCCACAGAGGTTTAAGAGTTTACATTTACATTGAGCAGATGCTCTTTGCCAGAGCGACTTACACACCACATACAATCCATTCACACAGCCGGATATTTAATAAGCCATATACAGTATGTATATAAGTTGCTTGTTGAAGGGTACAGCAGTCGTGCCCCATCGGAGAATCAAACCTGCAAACCTCGTTCCAGCCCCATCTCCCTAACAGTTAACATTAACATTTTCTTAACAGGGAAAAAGAGCATGCACGCTCTTTTTCAGCAACACTCTGGGAACCCCATATCTTTGGACCGGTGGAGGAAACCAGAGTACCCGGAGGAAACCCACACAGACATGGAGAGAACATGCAAACGTCTTGCTGTGTGGCGACGGTGCTATCCACTGCCACCCAAGAGTTAACGCCCAGAGCGGATCTGGCGCCAGCCCAGAGAGAATTAGAAAGAGCTGAGAGACGCAGGTCGACGGGCTGACAGGTGATTCCGTGAGACTCCACAGTCACAACTGAGGGCGATATTAATCCCCTGCACCTGACCGAATACACGGCATTACACCGAACGACGTGAGATTTAATCATGTGATCCTGCGCAGTGGCTGCAGCGCTCGACCGGAGTCTTATCAGCGGCCTGCGGAGCTCGAGGGTGTTCTGGCTCAAAGGCCCGTCCTTCGCACAGCCCCGGCCATGGAGCGTCATTTACGGGCTCGTATCTGCATTCTCTCCAGTGTGTCTGCTTATTAAATGATCTGTCCTGGATACAGAAGCCACTGAGTGATTAAATGCTGACGTTACCGACGGCAACACACTTACTGCATGTAATCAGGCTTCAAGGTGTTCGGATCAACACCGTTAGCGGACAACACTCGGCTTCAAGGTACCCTGCTGAAAGCAACAGCTCTGCCTAGGTTTTTAAACAGCTGGTAGCTGGCTGACCAGTTCAGACCAGCTCCATACTCAACATGGCTTGACCAGCTCAAGCTACGTTTTGGAACGGCTGGAAGCTGGTAATTTCAAGCGGGTCATATCTGGATTTGACACTGGGCTAGGGAAGGACAGAGAGAAAGAGGGAAGGAGGAGGGAGAGAGAGAAAGATGAAAGGCAGCAAGGGGGAGAGAAAAATGATGAGTGAGATCAGAAAAATAAATGATGATAGCAAGCAACTGATTGATAGATGGAGTGAGAGAACAGATTGAGTCCAAGACAGAGGAAGACAGAGAAGGAGGGAAGGAGACAGGGAAATAAAGAGAGATATATTCCTTCACATGCTCCTTGCCATGGTTGGCCATACAAATGCAAATTTTGTCATGCCAATAAAGCACTCTGAATTTGAATGTGATTTATATAGTGAGTGAAAGACATGCAGAGAGGCAGGAAGAGCAGTTGTGAGAAGGATAGAGAAAAGACTGATTGAATCGAAGTAGAGAAGAAGACAGAGAGAGAGAGAGAGAGAGGGAGAGAGAGAAATGAGAGGATCGTTTAAGTGGCGGGGCTACAAAGAGACTGGTGAGGAAGGGCATGGCGAGCCTCTCTGCGGCGGGTAATTGGTGTCGCTCATCGCCTGTCCCAGTGCTCATTACGGATGCCGTACATGCAGCGCGGCGCGGGAAAGCGCCCATCAAGCGCCCGACTCTCACCGGCCTTCCTGATTGGCTCCCGCGTACTTCACAGGCCTTGGACGTTGATTGATGGCGCGTCGAGTCTGTTTGCGCACACCGATTCTCCTGAAGGCTATCGCCGACCTCCACAATGTGGCTTTATTACCCTCGCCTGCTCTGGCCCGCACCGCGTACTGTCTTATTGGGTAAAACCGGTTATGCGTCATTAGATTACACACGCGCGCTTCGCACAAATAGCATACATTACTAAACGCGGAAATTATTCATTAAAAGGAATGGGTCCCCTTATTAAATATGTAACGGTGAACTACACTGGGAATTCATAAAACCAAAAATGGAATAGGCCAGTTCAATTGCGTGCATTTCATTAACCTGAATAGCAAATGTAGCGTTAGCCTGTTAGCGGCAGTGATTTAAACAGATTGCGCTATTCTGCTTGTGGTACAGTGGCAGTTTATGGCCAGTCCTACGCCAGGGCCAGTGTGCTTTCATGGACTGTTTTCCGGACGTTTCCGTGAACGCTTCCTGTGAAATCATGGCCATTTGAGCGTTTGTACATTCAAATGTAAATTGCATTCCTTCCTTTTTTCCTCCTTTCATCTGATGCAGTTTGAGAAGAGTTATGGGTTTGTATCTGCAGACAGTGCTAGGCATTTAAAAATGTCATGCCCCATATCATAGAACTGCCTTGTATTACTGTACCTCTGAGTCACTTATAGAATGTTTGAAAAATGCCACTTTAAGCACTTAGTCAGTTGTACCAGACAATGTCAAGACAGGGCTCAATGTTCTGGATTTGTTCTACTGGCCCAGTATCGCACTGCATATTAATGGCTGATTAAACTGTAACATTTGTCATTGATGAACAAGCGTTGGTACAGAAATTATCGAGTTGTAGCATAGCTTCCAGGAAGGCAAAAAACATATCTTTCTCTTCGACCCAGATAAGGCATATTATTAACGCTGGCACAAACCAAACTCATACTGGCCCCAGTACAGCGGGCACTCCTTATCGATGAGCTCTGCATGAGAAAGTATGTATGTATGTCCTTAGCTCAGTTTAGCATAATTTAGACTGCCTGTGGGGGTCTACCAAGATTCATAAACTACAGCATACAGGAGTAGTAAGGGGACAAAAGGGAAAGAAAATCACCGTTTATTCGTAAAACCAGGCACCTATCGGGTTAACAACTGCCTGAACCCTCCCACTAAACACCTAATGACCCCCTTTTGATCAGAAATGTTAACACGGCGCTCAGGAATTGTACAGCCTTCAGCCTTCGCCCCGGGGGACTACTCACCGCTGCATTCGTTCGACAGGGCCGGCAGGACTGAGATGGGGGGGCAAGAGGGTTCAAATCACCCCCCGGAGGGGCAGAAACGCCAGCGTGCAACACCAAAGCAGAGGCTAATGGGATAGCCGTCACTGAGACGGCGTCGCTAATGATCAGGTCTTTGCTTGCAGCCCTTGCAGCCGAGGAGATAACGAGATGGGAGAGATAGCGTACCGCTGCTGGCGGGGCCCTCCTGGAGCATCCATCAGGAGCCTGCCTCTGTAACTAACCGTGATTACCAGCCCCACATCCCACCACCTTCTGTAGGAACTCAGTCTGCTGGGTCTTCCTCTGGGCTATCTCACTCAGAACAGAAAAGAGCAGGAAAAACTCATTTACATAAGTGTCAATCCTTAATTGTTTCATATTAAAAAATGCCATATTTCATTCCTTTTTCACGATTGCATTTTTGTTTTGTTTTGTTTACTCCTCTATAAGTTATTTGACACTGGTGGTGTTGGGTGCGACAATCCCACCCAGTATTAATATAAATAATTTTTTATTTAGCTGACACTTTTATCCAAAGCAACTAACAGCTGATTAGACTAAGTAGGGGACAAGCAATACAGGGTTAAGGGCCTTGCTCATGGGCCCAACAGCTGTACGGATCTTATTGTGGCTACACTGAGGCTTCAACTAACAACCTTCTGGGTCCCAGTCATGTACCTTAGCCACTGCCCCTTCTACTTTGTGTAAGACTACTGTAAAGAGCTGTGAGACTATGGAAGTATACACTATATAAGACATTTACATTACCATTTTTATTATTATGATAGCCTAATTAGCAGTGTGACTGAATGAGCATACACACTGTGATCATGCACAGGCAAGAACTTGCATGCCAAAAGCAAAAGAGCAAATGTCTAAAATCCAAAAAGCATCTTTAAAATTAAGTTTGATATGTTGCTCATTATTACCATCTCAGATTATATTGTTAATTGTCTCTAGGCAGTCTTCTTTCCCCAAAATGTCAGTGCTGAATTATCTTCAAAGTAAAATGATCACTCAGCATGCCCTGAGTAATTGCGTAGTTTTGAATGGAACTGGTATTTGCAGAGTGACAACTAACTTGTGTAACCACCAGTCACCATAGATTAAGGATAATATATATAAAGGATAGACATGTGACACCACAGAAGTCTTTGCAAACAGAACTACAGAAACTACATTGCCACAGAAACTACATTGCCAGATGCAAACCACTAGACAGCCGCAAAAACAAAATGGCCAGGTTTGCTAAGAAGTACCTAAAAGAGTCTGTAGACTTCTTTAGGGAAAAAAGGTCTTGTTGACAGATGAGACCAGGATTGACTGTGGAACTGTGGAGCTCATGTTTATCAATTGGCAATCCTGACTCCACAGCTGTTTGGGTCTGTAAGGCTGCCATAACATATTATATTTGTGTCTTCTGCCTTTGTGTTCAGGAGGTATTGGTAAAGGGGAAATCATTTCTCCTACCCCCACAAGTGTGTTAAAATGAGAATGAAGCCAATTCCCTCGTTGTGAAAATGAAACCGCGGTTTTAAACCTTTGTGACCTTGTTCATTTTTCATGTTGGAAGAGAAATTCAAACAAATAACAGTGGTTTCAAACAAAGGGAGCTGGCGACAGGTCGATCTGAGGAGTGCCTGGCTTTGACAGATCGTCTCCCTGCGGTCAAGTGGCAGCTCCAAAGTGACTTACTCGTGTTTCTGTTGATGTTACCCAAGACAATGATGAGCCTTTTTACCAGGATGAGAGCTTCAGGTCGCACAAAAGAAAGAGGCTGTCGAAAGCAAGTGGAGTTCCCCTCACTGCACAAATATTTCCTCAGCAAACATCAGACGAGGCCAAATTACCGGAACACAATCAAAGAGGTTGTCTGGCGTTTGCTTAAAGCTCTCCGTTACGGAGACGTGATTAGATGAACTGCCTCAGCTGGAGAAACTCTATACTGAAGCAACACACCAACGACTGCACGTCTTACTTCCCCGTAAGTCAGAGAAAATTAATAGTTACCTCTCAGGAAAAAGAGAATAAATCTGATAAGAACAAATTTATAGTTTGACTTGCAGAAAAAAACATCGGATAATAAGAAACAGTTTCTTAGGTTCAGAGAGTACACGAGGGGATGGATGTTTTAGGTGGGGACTGCTTTGAAGAGGCCGTGATTAAAGGACGACGGCGTTCAGAGGAGAAATTGGGCTGTGATACGGTTGTGCGATGCACAGCAGTGTTCGTTGCCCCGGGTGACGTGTGTGGAACCGCAGGAACAATGTAGGAACTCAGGCCCAAGTGGAGGCCCTCAAAGCCTGCCTGTCTGCCACGACACAGAGGGGCTTTGTTCCCTTTCCTCTTAGCCCATAATAACTGTGTGTGTGTGTGCGTGTGTCTGAGTGAGTGTGTGCGCATGTGTGTGCGTTTATGTGCGTGTGTGCATGTGTGTTTATGTGTGTTTGTGTGTGTATGCACATGTGTGTTTGTGTGTGAGAGCTAGCATGGGTGTGTGTTAGTGCATGAATGTGTGCACACGAGCGAGCATGTGTGTGTGTGCGAAGAAGGGTGCGTGTGTGTTTTGTTTTTTCATTGACTGCAGCTCCTTTCAAAACCCACTACATTCTCATGATAATTGTGTGATACAGAGGGGGAGAAAGAGAGAAAAGTCTGAGGAAGGGAGAATAGGAAAACAAGTCAGACAGGAAGAGGGGCAAAACATTCCCTCTGTTCACATTCTCCACTCTGCAGCAGCAGGGGCTGTGCTAGAGAGGAAGAGAGGTTCAAAAGGGGGCTTTAATTGAGACCCAGAGCGGTGTCTGAGGCATGTTTTAGGCAAAGTCTGATACAATGCCTGAGGCAATGTTTTAGGCAATAAATGAGACAATGTTTGAGATATGTTGTAGGCAATGTCTGACACAATGTCAGAGGCAATGTTTCAGGCAATGTCTGAGGCATGTTTTAGGCAATGTCCGATACAATGTCAGAGGTAATGTCTGAAACTATTTCCGAGGCAATCCTGCTCCCTGCTCCCTGCTCCCACCCTGCTCTCACAGCTTTGAGCTGTGGCCCTCAGACTCCTCAGTGAAGACTGATGTGATCGAGCAGCAGCCAGGTGATGTAAACGCATTACGCTCTGTGACTGCCATTGCACTCAAGTGTAGAGCACGGTGCGTGAGAGAGTAATGGCACTTTAAGACCTACCGCTATTAACACTGTTCCCTCTGCAGGACCACTCCTAAACAGTGGCACTCAAGTCAGAATCATGAAACACAGCAAAATGATGGTCACACGCGGCTATAACCACGATGGCGGTTATCTACAGGCAGTTTGGCACACCGCAGTAGCAGTTCCTCACAGATTAAATTACAATTTCCTGAACTGGAAATGACTGGAGAGGTGGACACAGGCATCGCAAAAGATGGTTTTATCACACCAGGGTGTTTTATCACACAGAGCGACAGAAGTACTGTACAGCAATGAAGGTGTGCGTAGGAGGAGGGGGAGGGGGGCACTTAAAGGACAAGGGCACAGAAGAAATGTCTGCCCAAAAGGTACAAAATCTTGTTGCAGGGCTGGTACACTATAGGTAAATAACATTAAACCCCTTGACACTGGATTAATAATTAATTTTTACCATTTTTGGTACTTATTTCTATGCACCTTCCAGGGTACATTTGGGAAATGTATTCCTTAAAGAACAAAAATGTACCTCCACTGTACCCTCATTTCTGAGAGTGCAGGATGTGTGTACTGTATACACTCAGTGAGCACTTTATTAGGTATTCATTAGACCATGAAATGTGAAAAAATTGAACAAAAGGTGCACAGTCCCACAAGACAGTGGCTGAGCATTAACACAGAACTTCACAGAGCATAGTTTTAATCCTTAAGCAAGACATACACATACAGTACAGTATACAAGGGCCGGTGTGTCACATAAACAAAGTTCTAAAAGCTTTGCCCGTCAAGTTCCTCCGCATTGGAATATAATGCCAAACATGGCAATCGGAAAGAGTCGGCAGTCTGCATAAACAGATGTACAGAGAAGCACACAAATATGGTCAGACTGCTGATTCTGCTCTGTTTACACTGACCTGGGGAGTCCTCCGTACTCAGCATAGTGAAGGGCTTACCTCAGAGAGTTTTACTGCCGACAATCTGTCCGCCATTTTATTTTAGTAGCGCTGAATCTGCATGTGATCAGCTTTGCTAGGCTGGTAGTGTGTGAGTGTGTGTGTGGGAGGCAAGGGGGGTTAGGCAAACACTGCAAAACTCCCTATTAAAATGTGACAAAAATGTCCTAGATTTACTAAATAAATGCTTGAAACAAGCAAAATGATCTGCTAAAATTATTTCCTTAAAACAAGCTGTATAATCTTAAGCACACAGTGCAGTGTAAGCTAATTGCTCAGAAAGAATGTTAGATTTATTGTCTTGATTTAAGGTATTTAAGGTACTTGCTCAGATTGTTGTACAGTGCAGCAGAAAGGACTGTAAAAAAGAGGAGTCTACGGGTAGACTGATCAGAGGATACGGCCCCACCCAACCCCACCCTTCCCCTGCCTCTACCATAGACAGAAATGCAAAACACACTCCCAACAAGTTATTTTTGGGCTCTCTATCCTTTACTTTCTCTCTTTTGTCAGCTCCATCTTTCAACCTCTGCCATTTTGTTCTCTCCATTTCATACCTTCTCTCTCCATCTCTCTCTCATGCTCTCTCCCTCTCTCTCTCACTCTCTCTCTCTCATTCTCTCTCCATCTCTTATTCTCTCTCTTTCTCTCTCTCTCTTTGGCTCGCCCTCTTGTTGGAAAATGGTGGTGTAAAAGTAGTTGAATAATTTAATAACAAACCACTATCGCTATGAAAATCAACACTGTCTGAGTTTGCTGTATTTTATGTATTAGTTGGCTGGTGTATTGGGATGTGTTTCTGCCTTCCCTTGAGCAGACAGTATTGGAATGACTCCCATAGACTGACCAATGAACTCTCCCTCTCCCAGAACAAACATGGAACTCTTCTCAGGCCAATTCCTAGTGACCCCGTGCCGAAATAATCAGGATGCCAGATCTTTCCAAGAGCATACCCTGAGGTCTGGGTCGATGCTGCCATGGAAACAGTCCTTACACACCCCCCTCCCAGCCCACCACCAAATCTGGGCTGACTTCCATTGCAGGACATAAAAACTATTTACTAGTTATCACTGAAACACTATTGTTATTTATGAAGCCATTTCCCCTCTAAACTATTTGCGTACATGATGGCTAATCAGTCTACTGAAATATGTTTTCAAAATTTCCAATCCAAATAAGTTTTCAGAAAAGCGGGCAAAATCAATTTTGCAGTCACAATAACATTCACACAAAGCAGAGCATTCTGACATATTCTGAGCATGATTCAGAAATTATAGATAGTGGAGGCCATTAAATTCCACGCTGCCTTTCATTATTTGAAGATGGAAAAGCGTTGGGATTGAGCTCTGGGATTTGTGCTTACAGTACACTAAACCCAGCCGTGTGCATTCTGCCTGATTGAGGGGAATTGAGGAATGGCTTGTTTTTAATCATGCACAGCTGGCTGCAACAATACGTCATTAAGCCTGTTTGGGCCTTTAGATGTTGAATGTGGCCTGGGAATGTCTGTGTTTCACAGGGAGAATGTCAGCAGATGTTGCAGATTACAAGCATCTAAAGAATCTCAGTTTGGCGATCTCCGGAGGCAAACTTTTTGGGCTTTTCCGAAGCGGGATAAAAACGAGAGGACTTTGTGGAATATGTTTCAGCCGCAAAATCTATTTTCATTTTGAAACATAATGAGGCTGGACTGAAAGCTGTGTCCAATGACCTCGGCTAAACCAGAGGTTGCACGGTCGTGTAGAGAGCAGGGCTAAACTAGAGGTTGTGTTCAGAGCAGGGCTAAGCTAGAGGTTGCATGGTTGTGTTCAGAGCAGGGCTAAGCTAGAGGTTGTGTTCAGAGCAGGGCTAAGCTAGAGGTTGTGTTCAGAGCAGGGCTAAGCTAGAGGTTGTGTTCAGAGCAGGGCTAAGCTAGAGGTTGTGTTCAGAGCAGGGCTAAACTAGAGGTTGCCTGGTTGTGTTCAGAGCAGGGCTAAGCTAGAGGTTGTGTTCAGAGCAGGGCTAAGCTAGAGGTTGCATGGTTGTGTTCAGAGCAGGGCTAAGCTAGAGGTTGCTGTTTGTTTTTGCATTAGTGTGTCAGTGGAAAAGAGCAAATTTGAGATTTCCAAAGATTCCTTTTTTTTTCCTTTTTGTTACAGTAACATTTTTGCATTTTTTAAAATACAGTAACATACCACTTTTTAGATACAAACTTGGAGGCTGCCTGGTATTACCTGGATAGCCATAAACTGTTTTGGTTGTGACAGCCAAACTCTGCAGAACAACTGTGGCAAGTTCCTTTAATGGTTCCCTACTCCTAACTGTGGCTTTCATTATATTTGAAAGCACCCTTGCTTTCGGATTTTGTTTACATGTGCCGGAGAGTTCTGCACAGTGCTGCGTGTCACAGCGGCTGGTGGCTGTGCTGTAGCAGCTCGTCTGAGAGAGGGGAACGGCGCTACATTCCGAGACATGAGGGCCGGGGCTTCCGCCTGACATTCACCATTTATCCCGCGGGATTCCCGACATTCCACAGCCAGGAGGAGGGTGGCGCTGGCGCACTCATAAAAGCCGCACACACTCACACACACACACACACAGACGCACCAGCGCACGCACACACACACACCACACACACACACACACTCAGACGCACCAGCGCACACAAAGACGCACACACACACAGACAGACACATCAGCGCACACACACACTCAGACGCACCAGTGCACACACAGACGCACACACACAGACACATCAGCGCACACACACGCACACACACAGACGCACCAGCATGCACACACGCACACACCACACACCACATACACAGACGCACCAGCGCGCACACGCGCACACACACAAGCACACACAGGCGCCATGGACTGACACGTGTATGCCACACAAACACTAACCATATACAGGCATAAGAACAATGTGTGTGCACTCGCGGAAACATTCGATACATGTGCTGACAGAGTGCCGCAGGCGTATCCAGACACAGAAACCTTCAGATCTCTCTCTCTCTCTCTCTCTCTCTCTTTCTCTCTCTCACACTTGCTTTCTCTCTCTCTCTCTCGCTCTTTCTTTTTCTCTCTCTCTCACACACACATACTTTGGCCTGAGGGGCTGAATAAATTCATAGCACACTCGACTGTAGGTGGGACGGGCACTTTTTTTTGCCTAAGCCCTCGCAAGGAACAGTTACTTAAACGCGGTATTCAAAGACACGAGACATGTACAAGTCCCAGGCAGGGTTCAAACAGTATCACCCCCTCACCTTCCCCCAGTTGCCTCTATCACCCCAGCCCCTTCCCACAATGCACCAGGCCACCCCAGGCTCAACACCTCCTGGTCACCACAGGTCACCTAAAACAGGCCCCTCTCTCCGGAAAGAGGTTCCTCAGCCCTGACCCCAATCGACTCAGCATGGACCAATCACAGCCACTGTCCCTGATAAAGCGCTTCTCCCAGTGCTATCAGCGTAGCGCACACTGGCCTGTCTCTGTCTGCTGTATTTCCATAGGCATTCCCATATATAGTGCTAAGTGCTGCTCCTTTCCCGTAGACAGGGAAAAATGTGTTGACTCGAAAGCCCCATGGCCAAGTCTGCAGTAACATTGCACACCAAATAAAACACGCTAACTAATCAGAAAACTTGGTTACAAACGTCTCAACTTACAGCATATTTACACCATTGTGCGTTAGAAGACGCCGTAAATTACAACACTTCAGTGACAGACACAGCACTGTTACCTTGACGACACTTGGGTGAACATAACATCGCTTCAACACACTGAAAATAGACGGTGTCACAGCCTGGTCTTATGAGCGTGCTCCAATCACGAGCCAGTGGTTCCCACAACACCACAACACCCAAAACTCACATTCCTAAGCCTCCTGGTCCTGCTCTTCAGCCCACTCACACCCTGTGGGTGCATAGCACCACACATTTTATAGTCTAACCAGATGGCCAGCTCCTGCTTTGGCTTAATAGGAGGGTCTGTTCAGTCGCAGGATGTTCTGGTCAGTAACAGTAATTTCCAGTCAGAAAATCTGATCAGCAACAGGAAGTTCTGGTCCGTAACAGGGAGTTCTGGCTCTGGTCAGCATAATGAGATTCTGGTGCTTCCAGATGTCCATTGTGACTGTACGGTACTTCATGGTAAACGTATTATTATTATTACTTTATTTGTATTATTACTTCATCAATAATATTTGGGCAAAAACATTTTTTAAGGACACACTGCCTCCCTGTACTGTCCACCAGCAGCCATATTAACTGTATCTCTTTGACCTATTTTGTCAACTTCAGCCTCGTGCCTGGAGAAATGAAATAGGAGAGGCGAGGAGGTTTGGAAAAGGGAGAAGAGGGGGAGTCTCTATTTTTTTGATTTCTTGAGGCCCTCACACCACTCCAAAACCGAAGCTCACCCCAGATAATTAATTCACAATAGCTGTGACTGCTGTAGTGCCACACCATGACAAAATGGAGGACAGTCCAGTGGCCCTTTTCAGTTCAGCTGACTCCTTCCCAACTGAGTTTAAACCGCCAGGTCACGTAACAACAGGAGCTGTGGGAAAAACACTACTGATTATAATGGAGTGTGACTTTTACACACTTTTTTGGAATGGTACAAGCCATTCAAGTGAAAATGAGAATTTATATTCATTTATTCCTCCGTCAGGCTGACAGCAGCCTAAGGTGACCTCCAGGTGCAGGAACCCACTTTAAGACCCAGTTTTACCCCAAAGGTAAAAAACATCCAAAACACAGAGTTCCCCACTCCCCAGAGCAGGGGCCTGCATCCCTGGTCCTGAAGACCAACAAATTCTTACTCTACAGGATTTGGTGGAAAACACTGTTTAGCTGTACAATAATTCAACATCAGCACGTTCACAGAGAAGGGGGAGGTATAAACAGTGTCGTGGGTTTGACGGTGTCTGTTGCTGCAATTCTCCTCTCTTGACAGCTGAAGTCCAAAATGACCGATTGTACCTTTAAGTGTAGAGTAACAGCGGACATCAGCAGAGCCTGTGGCTCTCCAGTCCCAGTGTTACAGACCCCTGCCCGAGAGAGATGTATATAATGTGCACTACACAAACACAGCCTTGACCAGGTAGGCTGAAACTCTGTTTGTGTTGCACAGGTAATAAAGAGCACATGTTTCTCTATGGTTTATGGCCTTCCCCTGCCACAGTGTGGATATGTGGATGTGTGTGTTTATCACAGACTCTAACATTGACCTCCAATACCCTCACAAATCTTCCGCTTCATCTTCCATAACCACCAGATCTGGGTCAAATACTTCAGTGTTTTGGAGTAAAATACTTTTATACGCTTTACTGAGCTTGTCTGGTGTACGGCAACCTATGAAATACTCAAAACTAAAACGCGCAAACCCCGCCTTCTGGTTGTGCTCAATTGCAACCAGGCAAGATCAATCGAACACAGAAAAGCATTTGAATCCAAAGCAATTACGTATTTGACCCAGGTCTGATCCACTAGGTCAGGCTAGCCTAGCTAATGTGCTTTATCCGGGCTAATCTTAAGTAAGACAGCGCTAAATTCACGGAGGTCTCCCTTGAGCTATGAGACGTTAGGCTCCCACCCCACCGCCGTACGCCACCCCCAGCCCGCCATCCACTGCCAACGTGTGCAAGCAGACACCGCTGTAGAAGAGAGCGGCTTGCTCGTTTGGTTTCGGGCGAGAGCTAATAAAGGGCTTTTTTCTCCGCAGGTGATTAACGGCCTGCCTCCACTTCGCCCCAAAGCCGAGCCTGGGGGGGAGGGGGGGCAGATGAAAGGGAGCCCTCCCTCAGCC
This sequence comes from Conger conger, assembly GCF_963514075.1. Taxonomy (NCBI): domain Eukaryota; kingdom Metazoa; phylum Chordata; class Actinopteri; order Anguilliformes; family Congridae; genus Conger; species Conger conger. The sequence goes on from NC_083772.1 coordinate 20,390,363, forward strand.
GTCCCCGCAGACACGAGGCCGTGACCGAAACATATTTCACAGCCGGGGAACTCGCGGGGCGGCTGTCTAATGAGGAGGTTTTCCATCAGCTACTGAAGCGGTGCCGCTGTGAAGTCACTGCGGACGAGAATGAGCTCCTACTTCACGTTTGTGCCGTTTTCATGTCCAGTACAGAGCCTCTGCTGATACTGTAGCGTGCTGTGGTTTCCCCACAGTTTGTGAAACTGAGTAGGGCAGCCTGTAGTGGGGCAGGCTGAGAGCTGCTTGACTGGGAGCTGGAAGGTTGATGATGCAAGCCCCAGTGTGGCCCCAATAAGATCAGCACTGCTGCTGTTGGGCCTTGAGCAAGGCCCATAACCCCACATTGCTCCTGGCAAATTGGCTGAGTCTAAGCAACTGTAATTCACTTTGCATAACAGTGTTAGTTAAATGTACTGTACTGGAGCCACTGCTGATAAGAATTTTATTTACTGTTTGCTTTTCCTGAAACGTTTATACTTCCTGTTTGTACAGTATGAGTGATGTAGTAGTCTAACATAATGGTTTGTGAGCTATGGTTTGCTTGTAACAGTGTCCCAGTTACATTACAGTTTATCCAAAGTGACTTACAGTTGACTAGACTAAGCAGGGGCCAATCCCCCCAGGAGCAATGCCACTAGGCTACAGGCTGCCCCCAGTCCCCCAGAGTGATGCTGTTCATGAGCCACAGTTTGTGTCAGAGCGGAATCACTGGCAATAAGACGGACGTGTTGCGGTTCATACAGTGTGCGTATACAGTGAAGAGGTAACCTCCCCCCCCCATTTGAACCGCGTACTGTATTTCAGCGCCGAGTCACCCGTGAGACAGAGCCGCGACTTCCCGCTCGCATGCAAATGCTGTACCGCAGCAATGCAAAAACCCAACGCTCCAGTCAGCACACACACACAAAAAAAGCATATTTACTGCGTTCAAAGATTCACCTGCTTTGTGCCACTCCTGGGTGTTCTCTAGTACAAACCGGCTTACGTTACCAGCACGGGACAAAGCAAGCACACAAGCCCGTGCTGCTGGTATCCCACTTTCACACTCTCCCAGACAAAAGAGGAACGGCACCCTGAGCTCTGATTCACAGCCGCCCCGGTAATTTGGACACTTCTTTCCTTTGACTTTCATGTTGTTTTCACAGGGCTGACAAAGCAGCTCCAGCCTGCCAGGCACACGCGGCGGAAAAAAGCAGCTGAAAAAGAGTGACGTTTGAAAAAGAGAAAGAAAACTCTGGGTAAGCGGCGTGCTTGCTTCTACGGCTGTGAAAACAGAGCGTTAGGGACAAAGGGGGCTGGAATAACGGCGCTCCGAGACCAGACTTCCTGTTTGGCCGTGATAATTCCCCGCCGAAGCCAGGCTTTCCGGGTCACGTTCCTCGCAGAGCCGAGTCTGACCGGGACCTCTTCCCGGGTCACTGAGCAATGCCCCCCTCTCTCTCTATCCCCTCTCTCTCTATCCCCCTTTCATTCTCTCTCTGTCCCCTCTCTCTCTCAACCCTCTCATTCTCTCTCTATCCCCCCTCTCTCCCCCTCTCATTCTCTCTCTATCCCCCCTCTCTCTCCCCCTCTCATTCTCTCTGTCTATCTCTGTCTTTTCTTGCTTTGATTTTGTGTCTCTCAGTTTTTTTCTGTTATTTATGATTATATCTTGTGTTTTCGTTTTGAACAGGTTGTTTTTGTTTTCTGTTCAAGGACTACAGGAGTATGAGACTGGCCATTCTAATTTGATAATGTTTTATGAAAGAGAAGTCTCATCGCACAAGAGAGAGAAAGAAGGGGAGGGTAGAAGAGGGAAGTGACATAGTGCAGTGGTTAGAGAAGTGGGTTCTTTCTTATTCTCTCTCTAATTGTCTCAGTCTTTCCATCCTGTCAGAGACGGAGTGAGGGAAGGTGGAATACAGTGTGTTACAGTGTAGTAGAGTGGTTATCTCAGTGAGGGAAGGTGGAATACAGTGTGTTACAGTGTAGTAGAGTGGTTATCTCAGCGAGGGAAGGTGGAATACAGTGTGTTACAGTGTAGTAGAGTGGTTATCTCAGTGAGGGAAGGTGGAATACAGTGTGTTACAGTGTAGTAGAGTGGTTATCTCAGTGAGGGAAGGTGGAATACAGTGTGTTACAGTGTAGTAGAGTGGTTATCTCAGTGAGGGAAGGTGGAAAACAGTGTGTTACAGTATAGTAGAGTGGTTAGAGAAGTGGGTTTCTAGCCCAGGGCTTGCAGGTTCTCTCCCAGATGAGCGTGTTGTACCCTTGAGCGCGCTGCTGATGCTTAAGGACATAACCAGCTGTGTAAATGAACAGTGTGCAAAAGCGTTAGTCGTTCATCAGAAAAAATCCTAAAATATAAAATGAGAGGGAGTTTTTTTCTGTTATTTATGATTATATCTTGTGTTTTCATTTTGAACAGCTTGTTTTTGTTTTCTGTTCAAGGACTACAGGAGTATGAGACTGGCCGTTCTAATTTGATAATGTTTTATGAAAGAGAAGTCTCATCACACAAGAGAGAGAAAGAAGGGGAGGGTAGAAGAGGGAAGTGACGTAGTGCAGTGGTTAGAGAAGTGGGTTCTTTCTTATTCTCTCTCTAATTGTCTCAGTCTTTCCATCCTGTCAGAGACGGAGTGAGGGAAGGTGGAATACAGTGTGTTACAGTGTAGTCGAGTGGTTATCTCAGTGAGGGAAGGTGGAATACAGTGTGTTACAGTGCAGTAGAGTGGTTATCTCAGTGAGGGAAGGTGGAATACAGTGTGTTACAGTGTAGTCAAGTGGTTATCTCAGTGAGGGAAGGTGGAATACAGTGTGTTACAGTGTAGTAGAGTGGTTATCTCAGTGAGGGAAGGTGGAATACAATGTGTTACAGTGTAGTAGAGTGGTTATCTCAGCGAGGGAAGGTGGAAAACAGTGTGTTACAGTAGAGTAGAGTGGTTATCTCAGTGAGGGAAGGTGGAATACAGTGTGTTACAGTGTAGTAGAGTGGTTATCGCAGTGAGGGAAGGTGGAATACAGTGTGTTACAGTGTAGTAGAGTGGTTATCTCAGTGAGGGAAGGTGGAATACAGTGTGTTACAGTGTAGTAGAGTGGTTATCTCAGTGAGGGAAGGTGGAATACAGTGTGTTACAGTGTAGTAGAGTGGTTATCTCAGTGAGGGAAGGTGGAATACAGTGTGTTACAGTGTAGTAGAGTGGTTATCGCAGTGAGGGAAGGTGGAATACAGTGTGTTACAATGTAGTAGAGTGGTTATCTCAGTGAGGGAAGGTGGAAAACAGTGTGTTACAGTATAGTAGAGTGGTTAGAGAAGTGGATTTCTAGCCCAGGGCTTGCAGGTTCTCTCCCAGATGAGCGTGTTGTACCCTTGAGCACGCTGCTGATGCTAAAGGACATAACCAGCTGTGTAAATGAACAGTGTGCAAAAGCGTTCGTTCATCAGAAAAAATCCTAAAATGTAAAATGAGAGGGAGTCTGAGGAGCACAAAAAGTTCAGTCCCTGTAGGTGTTTGACTCACGTTAGAGTGAGAGAAAGAGCGAAGGAGGGAACATAAGAGTGCTATTTAAGCCAATGACAAATGCACACAGCAAAGCCACTGAAACAGATGAGAGAAGAGATTGGATCAAAACAAATTATCCTTCTGAGAAGGTAGCTCATCCCAAAATACCTCCCGTCGACCCACCCACCCTCCGCCTAAATTTAGACGTGAAAGAGAAACGGCACAAACACGTCGATCGCTCATCAGCGCGGGATCTGAAAGGAGACGTTAAATAATGGCGGATGCGCTGAGCCTTCTTAAAGATTGATCTCATTATCCGCCACGTCGTTTATGAATGGAGCCGGTTTCTGCAGATGGCACTGTGGGCTGATAGCATCTTCAGATGGAAATGGAGCGGTGCTCGTTAATCCTGGAATGATGTACGCTCCCTAACGCGATTTCCAGACTCGTCTGTCTTAGAGGACACGCGGAACAATAAACACTCGCGGTACAAAGAGAACCCTCCACCACAACACAAAGGACAGAGGAACCATTACAGCATGTTCCCGAATTATGATTCCAACCTTCCAGCAGGATGGCGGAACTTCAAAGGTCCTCCTCCTCTTTACACAATGGGATACATCCTTGAAACTAGGCCCATGTCATACTGAAAATTAGGTGAAGAGTAGTGTAGGTAGAGTATAAACACACACACACACACACAGAAACACACACATACACACACACACACACACACATATCAGTGTGTGCTAAATATGACTAAATGACAGATAATTGTGGCACAATTGTAACCAATTATGGCAAAATTACCTGAACATATCAGACAACACATTTTTTAAATCACATTTTCAAAGCAAACACATAATAAATGTTTTACTGAGTGGGCAATATTTCAGCACTTCCAGTAAGCAGAAACTTTTATAAACATCAACAGAAGGGATTTCACATGGAGACTCTGAAGTAAACAGACCAAAACAGACCCAAACAATCTCCTTCTGAGCCTCATCTTATTTATTAATAAAATCTTTGGCTTTCTTTGCCGGTGAGAGTGGTTACTATGATACAAAACAGACTACAAAAGGCTTGTACTTTACTCCCAAACAATAGGCTCTGTTTTGCTATTTTCCATTTAATTTAGAGCAGTGCAAATTAGCTTTTTGGAATTGAACCAAATGCAAAGAAATGTAGAATTAAAAAAACAAAGCAGCCAGAAGCTGGAGCAAGAAATTCCGACCAAATGGCATACGTTTTCTGATAAAAGTATTCAAACAATGAAGCAGATGTTTTATGTACTGAAAGAATGTTTAGTTACAAAAGAGAGCTTCCATTACTTCCCAAAGACAAAAAATGCTAACAGTGCTGCCTGTTTCTCAGCCTACAGTACAATGGATACACGCCCACATTTAGGTATTATAGCTGAAGTTGCACTCCCATTTGAAGAATTGTCCTCAAGAGATTCTAACAGTGTGCAGTTTAACATCCAACAGGCTGTGGACAGAGCCTTGGGGAAAGCAAAACATTACATCCAACTTCTTCACTGTCAGAAAGAATGTGCCAAAAAAGGTACAAAAGCCTGTTTCTGAGGAGGTACGGGTGCATGAGACTGTACCCCTAACCATTAATTTGTAAAATTTTTACTTGTGTAATGTACTTATTAGGACCCAAAGAACACTATTGTACCATTCATGGTACATTCAGGAAATGTGTCGCTTAAAGAACAGTAATGTACTTCTACTGTAACTTTATTTCTGAGAGTGTTGGTACAATCCCAAACACGTTACCTTGCTCTTATCCATGGAACCATCGGGAAAGCCTACTGCTACTGCCTACTGCAGTGTTTTTTTATCACCTCAACTTTGCAGCTAATGCATCTGGTCAAAACAGGGAACTGTGAATAAATACGTGAATGTATACTTCAATTAATCGAACTGACTAATGAATTCACGGTGAGGACTGAACTGAAACAAACAAGCTTCAGTGAGAGAGATATGACCCTAGCTGACAGCTGTCTCAGCCAGTAGTCCTCTGTACCTGCTCTGTGTTTGTTCTCTGTCAGTCTCAATGACAGTAGACAGGACACTGGCTGCTCTCCAAGCAACAACACCCTCAGCCAGTCGAGAGAAAGTGAGTACTCGAACAGGGTCACCCCCCACCCCCACCCAGTCCCTTGTTTTTAGGGTTTAGAGCACAGGTGTCCAGTCTTATCTGAAAAGGGCCGGTGTGGGTGCAGGTTTTTTTGTGTTAGCTCAGCGCTAAGACTGCATCAGCATTGTGATTGAAGACCATGATAAGTTAATTTGTTGGATCAGGTGTCATAGTGCTGGGCTAAAACAGAAACCTGCACCCACACTTGCCCTTTACAGATAAGATTAGACACCCCTGGTTTAGGGCACACAGAGTTCAATTCACTCTTAGAGAGCTGCACGGTGTGCAGGTTTTAATGGTCATCCAGTGATTAACTGACCATGAATATGAACTTCACAAACCTTGTCCCGGTTCTTGGGTCTGAATTGGTTGCAGATTTAAGAGATTTAACAGAGACAGGGAGATCCTAGTGCCTCTCTAAGGAGCCAGGAGTGAACAGCACTTGGGCTAAAGCCACGCTACGCTACTCAAGGCATTTGCTTCAACCGTGCCCTACCCCACTTGATTTCGCTAATAAGCTTATTATCTGAACCAAACAGGTAAAATAATTAGTAAAATTACATGGTGTAGCAGCATCATTGCTCAGTCCTCTACTCCACGGAAAATGGACAACATAGGACTCAATCAAAGGAGTTTTCACTGAGCCACACCCAAAATTCCCACACCACAGAACTCCGCAATCCGTCATCTCTGCCCAGGACAGGTCCCCGGAAACAGTGGTAGGGGTGTGACCTCAGACTGAACTGCGCCCGTTTTTGGGGGTTTTGCGGCTCACTCTCAGCACGGCGAACAAAGTTTACAAAGCCGTGAAATGTTTCAGCACTGCCTGGCCAGCAAGAAACAGGAGATTACAGCCCTCCAGGTCACACCTCACGGGGGATACAAATGATTATTTTCTGTACTGCAAAGAGGTAATAATAATCATAATCATAATCATAATCATAATCATAATAATCATAAGAATAATTTGCTATTTAGCAGACACTTAGCGACTTACAGTTGATTGGACTAAGCAGGGGACGATCCCCCCTGGAGCAATGCAGGCCAAACAGCTGTGCAGATCTTATTGTGGCTACACCAGGGCTTGAACCCCCAACCTTCCAGGTCCCAGTCATGTAGCTTAGCCACTAGGCTACAGGCTGCCCCTCAATGACGGGGGGGGGGATGACATCACACAGGAATCGACAGCAGAATGACAGCACTGATGACCGCCATTCCAGAGTGAGAAACGGGTGAAGAGACCAAGAGAGAACTGAACGTGACTGATTGGCAAAGCCCAAACTCCACCACAGAGATAACCTTTGACCTCATTACTGAGGCCACCCCAGGAAGGCCACTAACAGGTTATGTCCATTGAATACACAGCATGCGCTGGAACCTTACCGGGAAGGGGGGCATCCACACACAGCCAGCGACAGACACGCACTCATTAACTCATTACCTAATGGCAGGAAATGCTGTTGTCATCTTGAAAGCTGGTGGTCATCAATTATTTCTGTTGCTCATCACACTCATCCGGAATAATATAATTCTCTCTTTGTCTCTCTTCCATTCCCTTTCTCTCGCTCTCTCATTTTATCACTGGAGCTCTGGGTCTGAGTTTAGCCGATATTACTGTTTCATTGAATTAACCATTTCTTTCTATCTACAAAAGAAAACAACAAAATTGGTCACTTTCCTCCCACAGTTGGAACTGTGCTGTTATGAGGGTACCATTAAGATCAGGAGATGTAAACTTTGTATTGATCCTTCCTGGAGAGCAGGAAATGTAAAACACAGTAGCACACCACTCCTAGCACTTTATATTATATTCACTGCTATAGCTGTCAAACCAATAGCTATGGACAGGACTGACAATTCGACAAAGACAAAACAAATTCTACAGATCAATTTAGATGTTGCAGTCACAAAACTGACAGCTACGTTCTACAAACAGTCGTACACTTTGTGGAATACTGACCAAAGCCTTCTGCTTGCATAAGGCCATGTCAGTAATATGACATTTGATTAGTTCTTCCCAGGCCAGCAGCAGCCAATGGGCATAACTGTTGTTAATATAGTGTGAAGAGCTGTATTGGGTGGGTTCAGCCACCACAAACTCAGAAATACAGGTATGGAAAGTGCCTAAAAAGGTACAAATGCTTGTCGCTGGGGGTGGCACCCTTTAGATTCATAAAATTGCACCCCTAGCCAGCAAAATATTGTTATAAATTGTACTTTTTTTGCTTGGAAAACATACTCATCTGTACCCAAAGAGAACATTACTGCACTTCCAGGGTACATTCAGGAAATGTGATCCTTGAAGAACAGAAAGGTGAGAGTGCAGAGGAAACAGGCAGAGGATGGAGGAGAGGACATGAATAAACGAAGAGGGAGGGGGGCAGGGGGGGCACTGTCAGCCCTTTAAGGCCCCCCTGGCCCCCGTGGCCCCCGCTGAACCCCTCATTAATGCTCACAAATAAAAGAGCTGAACACACAATAGCAGAGGACTAAAGCGCCCACACAATTAAACACAGGGTTTCATCCCTCCCTCTCACCCTCTCTGTCTCTCCCTGCACTCATCCGCCATGTCTGTTTCTTTCACTCTTCTTTTTACTCTCTTCTCCATCCCTTGTTCATTATCCCACTCCCAGTTCCTCCCTCCACAGATTTCTTTTTCTCTTCTTGTATAGTTCTGTGCCTCCACCTCCTCCTCCTTCACCTCCTCTTCCACCTCCTCCTGTGCTCCCGGTTCCCACGGCACAAAGGGGGAGAGGGAGCAGAGGAGAGCAGCTCTGCAGAGTCACCCAAAATTACCTCCTCCAGCCTGGAACTACACCTGGCACGTACTAGTCAGCTCTGTGTGTGTTTGTGTGTGTGTGATTGTGTGTGCATAAGTGTGAGTGTGTGTATGTTTGTGTGAGAGAAAGAGTGTGTTTAAGAGCGATAGTGTGTTGGATGTGTGTTTGTAGCTGCAAGTGCCGTGTGTTTGGGGCGAAAAGAGAGAGTTTCCCCCCATTTCTCCAGATTTTCTCCATACTTAATCACTGTCAGTAAGTTCAACGTTCAGTTCCTGTTTCCTGCACAGCACTGTTTTCATCATTACATTTAAAGCACGCGGGGCGAGATGATGTTATGTAACACAGACAGGCTGGGATGAAAGCCTTGCCATGGAGGAGATGGGTATCCTTCAGCTCAGCAGGTTAAACACTTAAACACATTTCCCTGAGGCCCTCCATCCCTCACCTCCTCTCAGCTCTCTCCCGAAAACCCCTCACGCAACACTGACAGGTGAGATCGCCCAAACTCACCCCCCCCCCCCTCCCCTGCCGCAGGTCAGTCACATCCGACTCTCACCCAGCCAAGCAGCCCATTAACATGGGATGGCAGGGTTAAAAGGGGCAAGTGCACCAACAAAAAAACACGGAAAGAAAAAAAGTGCACCATGTCAACAGTAATTTGCTGTGGTCTGAAGAGGCTCCGCTCCTGACTGGCTAATGGCGGAGTGGCAGACCGGGGTACGTGCGATCCTGTTCCCTGGTAATGAGGGGGGCAGGAGCTGCGCTCCCCGTGAAGCAGCACGGAAGAGCGTGCAAGCACCCAGCTACACCGCGGTGTCCCACTCCCCACCGTGAGGAGAACTCGTGCAAGCCAGCTTGGTGAGGAAACATGTCTGCTTTCTGGAAACAAACCCCCCTCCCCCCAGGCCCACCTGCCCAGGAAAGGGAATGCTGTATTCACAATGCTCTCCCGCTATTCTGAGGGCTGGAACAGGGAGTCTGGACTTTAGAATTCCATCACTACCCAATACAACAGGGTCCTTTTGTGCAACAGAATCTGATTCCAAAGTAAGCAAGTTCTGCTTTTCAAAATCAGAGGGGTGGCTGAAAGTATTTCCCTGCACTGTTTGTACCCAGTGGAGTGAGCAGGGTGGTAAGGGTGGGAAGACCGAAGGCGCCCCAGAGTGCTCTGACTTACCCCCGACGAACTGGATGCCCCCGGCGACGCGCCCGATGGTGCGGGAGATGAGGTCGGACACGCAGCAGCCCATGAGCGCAGTGAGCCCCACAAGGAGGAGGAGGCCACAGCCCACGCCCGTCACCACGGTGCAGATCCGCCACTCCAGGCTGGGAATGCCCTGGAACGAAGCGTAGCGGCCGCACTGCTCCAGCATCACCGTCGCCTGCCTCTCCTCGTCCCGCACCGGGTAGGAGCAGCGCCGGAATGTTCCGAACGAAACCGGCTTATCCATCTGCGAACCCAGCAGCCAGTAAGGCATGAAGAACCCCACGCAGGACGCCACGGCGCACAGGAAGGACAGCAGTGCCCACACCACTCCCGCACAGGTCAGGCTCGACGCCATCGCTGACAGGCCGACTCGGTCAGACTCTGTGCTGTGGAAATGCCCAACACTGCTTCAGGCTATATTCACTCTGCGCTGGAACTTTCCTCTTCGCTTTCTTACAGCTTGTTTTGTTTCTTTAATTGTATCCACACCGTAGGTCTCCACTCGTTCTCACTGACTGATGGCCCCTGAAGACAAAAATGGGGAGTTAACCTTATGGCTGGTCAGGCAGCTGAATAATTAAATTAAACAAAAGCGCACTCCAACAACGCCCCAAAATGAAATGCAGACCACTTTATTCATTTCAGAAAGGAAGTACTTCAGTATGATGTAAACAGATAAATACAATTCAGTTTTTAATCAAGCGAGTTAAAGAAGTAAAATAAAAAGACAAAACATAAACATTTGTTCATCTTCGATCATCCGCTGAAACGCTGCCACTACAGGCGGGACATAGAGAAAATAATGCAGGGGGGAATCATTATTATTCCCGTCATATATTCCATAAATACAAGACAAACTAATCTAAAATCACAGGCACAGAAATGCTTTCTAGACGCTGATGGGAGACAACTCCAACGCATAACTGTGCGGAATTAGTCCGTGAAATCCACAGCTAAAACCTCCAAAGAAAATGCGCACACACGCGCGCACTCGAAAACTCAACAATGCCACGGAATGTGTTCAGAAATGAATAATTTATATAACCATACACCGCTGGTAGCGTCAATCACTATTGCCTACGAATACTACACCTATACTTTCTACAGAACTGTTTTCTAGCAATACACGTGTGCTCCAATTTCAATACATTGAGCCAATAAAAGTTACACAATGCAAAAACGCCAACTGAACATCCTTTCTCCAATGACCCATTGGCTAGACAGCGAAGTTTGTGCGATTTTCATAATGAATTTGGCAAACTGAAAAAAATTATTCAACGGAAGGATCGATGCTACATTTGACGTATTCTAGTCAGCTTGTTCAGTGCACAGTTTACAGTTCGCAATAACTGCACATTATCTTCCTCGGCAGAATGGCACGGGGATGCCCAGGTAAAATGCGAAGGCTGCGAGATAGCCAGCGAGAGATGAGACTGTACCGTGAACGGGTATCGAGGAGGTGCAGTAGGCAGAGGCAGAACTTACATGTTAATACGTCTCCAGCTGATTCCGCTGTTTAATTAATCCTTCGAGAATGTCCCATTTAGCGAAAGTGTCGCAGCGTGCAAGGGAGAACAATTAACTTTTAAAATCCAAAAGTAGGTGAATCAAAATAAAGAGTTGCTGTCTGCCGGAGCACTTTGCGAAACGAAGTAGTTTCAGAACCGGATTGTCCGTCACTTTATCTCCTTTCAAAAGGCTCCACGGGATCCAACAGCCGATATCGCAAGTGTGATCAGCCGTGAACAGCACAGAGCGATCTATGCCGACGACCCACTGGAGAAAACGTCGCGCAAAATTCTTTGAGCTTGTGAGAGTGGGAGGTTGCAAGGGGGCGACTGTGTCTGTGAGCCATACTCACGATGGGACCATCAATCAACTCAATCTCCACCCAGGGGCAGGACTTTCTGTTTCGCCTGTCCCGGTCTGTCGCTAGCAGCACAGGCAGGCGCACACACACGCACACGCGATGTGCTCCTTGCTATGGTTTGTACGTTTTAAATCACCACTGAAATTCTGACTGTAATACCATAACTAACAATAAACTGCCTGTTCTCAAAGCTTTGAGGAACCGTACACTCCCAAAAATAATGGTTGAGGAAAACATTTCCCAAATGTGCCCAGAAAGTAGAATAATGTTCTATTTGGGAACTAATAAGTACAAGAACAGGTACAATTAGTTATGTATTGCTGGGATGGTGTACAATTGTATGTGTCTATATGGTATGGTCCCAGTGACAAGGCTTTGTACAATTTGTTCTGAAAGTGTAGGTGTTACCTTCCTAAAGAATAGCTGTATTTATATGCCCATTTAACAAAGTCGAAATGTTAAATATAATAGAAATGCTAAATGAGGAAATCGTAAATGTTAGCCCAAAAGTATTATTTTGGGTTGCATACATTAAGCTCCGCAGCTATGCATAAGCAGAGCACTTTAGCACATTGTGGTGATAGATTGTGGTGATAGATATTAGTGTGAATCCTTGTACCTGAGAATGTGTGGAATCACAGTGCATATTTTACCACATTGCTCTCCAGCTCTGTGGTGTAAATTTACCAACGGCAGATACTCATACACAGTTTGTAGATCTGCCGGGATACCAAGTGGGATTTATAGCAACCCCTTCATGTTTGTAAGCCCCATATCAAAGATTTAAACATCCACCAGAAACATTTGTGGAAAAATTCTCAGTGAGAAATCAGCATGGTTATATTTGTCAGCGGTAAAGGAGACACTGGTGTACACTGGTTGCAGAATCAGATTGTCTCATTACATTAAACTACATTTTATGTATACACTTTTATCCAAAGCAACATACAAAAAACATGTCCATATCAAGGTCATCAGAACAAACTACAGAGCAGGTCTCACAGTGTAATATATCATTACCAGTCATTGTGATAATGTAATGACAAAGCATCTATAGTCAAGGTCAGACTTATGATTATTTACTGGGGATACTCTGTTGTCATCCATCACATTACACCCGCGGCCATTAATTCAATTTAACCTCAAATTAAATTGTCCTTACAGTCCCTCCTAAAGAGGACTGGTTGTATTTTAGTGTTTACAGTTTAGGGTTATGTTGTTGAGGTGTAACATTTCTATCTTGCATTTTATGGAATGCACATAGTTTTTTCTCCAGTAAGAACTATTGGGCAAAACTGAAACTGTAATTACGAAAGTGATCAAACATGGTTATCCACAAAATAAAAAATAACAGACAGCAAAAAATGGTGGACAACTCACATTGGGCGCAGACATCTGAAGTTCGACACAATTGGAGAAAAAATAACTTTGTACGAACTAAACATTGCATTTACCAAGTTTGGGGTTTGAAGCGCTTTCTTTACCTATGTTTGCAACTTAATTTCCTAAATATGATATACAACGGTTGAATTCTACATTCTGGAAAGACACGACGTATAATGGTTCGCAAACAGAAGCCCAGTCTACGCAAACGTAAAGACAATTAAGAGTCGGGGCATTTGATGAATAAACTAAGAACGGAACGTTGTAATTCCAGTCGTTTTTCTAAGCGGACCTATTTCAGAGACGGACGCAATCGTTTCCTTGTTGACGTGTGAAGCTGTTGATCATGGCAGACACTAAAGTAGAAATTTCATCTGACACATCTACTCTCATTCATAACAGCGGCAATGTAGCCCCGCAGCCCAACAACCCGTTATCTAGAAAACTAAATAAGATCCTGGAAACCAGATTGGACAATGACAAGGTTGGTTTGGCGATTATTAACTCGGTATGCTAACGAGCTTGGCCAGAATTGCGCTACTAGCTACAGCTAACGTCAGTTGTATAAGGAAGCTGATAATATCAGTGATATACTGTGAGGCGAAACTGCAGCAAAATTGAATTCATGCGAGTTCACCTAGTACCTTGCTCGCTAATAAGCAACAATGTCAAATTGCTAGATTGTTTCATGTTGGAGCAGGCTGGTAGAAAGTGTGCTGGTTCACACAAGAAACATTGAAATGTTAACGTTAACTTGTTTATGCGACTTGAGTTTTATGTAGCTATGCATGTTGCTTGGTTTTACAGGGCATTATGAAAGATGTTTTTATGCTACAATTGATAGTACTTTGAGTCTACCCTGCTGAAAACAGCTAGGCTTTGAAATCGCTGGTGGCTGGTTTACCAGTTAGACCAGCTCCATACTCAACATTGTATGACCAGCTCAAGCTATGTTTTGAAACAGTCAGTAACTGGTATTTCAAGCTGATCACAGTTCCATTTTACACCAGGGTTGCTAGTTACTTGAAATGAAATTGCACCTGTCTGCTACACTGCCGGCAGGCTTGCCTTCTTGCTAACGTATATGCTAAAATGACATTTCAGGAGATGCTGGAAGCACTCAAAGCACTGTCGTTGTTCTTCAACGAGAACAGTCTCAGGACTCGCAGAAACCTCCGCGGGGACATCGAGCGCCGCAGCCTCTCCATCAATGAAGAGTTCGTGGGGATATTTAAAGATGTAAAAGAGGTAACAGATTGCTAGCCAACGGAACCCGACAGGAGTTTCACCCATTGAGGCTACATAATCTTAACGACTGAGGACATGCAGTATGTATCGGCTATTACCCAAACAGAAAGAAATGTCGACCACAGCATGCCTTTTACGCTGTGGACAATTCTTCAAACTGCCTGCTCACGCTGCTGGTAGTTCTCGCTGGAATCAGCCACTGCTACTTTGCCACACCTGATTCTACTAATTGGCAGCTCTATGAGATCTCTTTCCATTGATTGAAGTGTGCTCTGTGAAGGTTTGAGTGAAAACCTACAGGGCAGTAGATCTCCAGGAACTGGATAGGGTGTCCAGTTGGAAAACATCAGTTCTTTCCAAGTAGATTCTATATTGTCATTTAATGTAAATTTGCAGTTACAAGCATTCAGGACAACATACTTTTTGATGTAGCTCCACTTGTGATCTAACCAGCTGTGACCTGTGTTTGATTATATTAAGATACTGTATTTACAGTATGGGTACCTTGTACGTACCTTGTTCAAGGTTAACTGGAACTCGAACCTGCAACTTTAAGGTTACAAGCCCAATTTCCTCACCATTATGATACACAGCCGCTCATGTACATCTACAGTCAGTGGTAATCTGTTAAGTCGAGCACAAGGCTGAGATATCTCAGTTAGTGCTCCCTGCTTAGTCTAATCAACTGTAAGTTGCTTTGGATAAAAGTGTCAGCTAAATAACTATTGTAATGTAGTGGTAAACCCTGTTGTTGTGGTTCTATTCTTCTCTTGTCTTTTAGGAACTTGAGAGCGTGCACGAGGATGTACAAGCGATGAGTTCATGTTGTGAGGAGATGACTAACCGGCTAAAGGTGCAGTGTGTGAATTTTTTTTTTGTCAGCTCTGTTATGTACTGAGATTGTCACCTGTTCTCACTTTGAGTGAGCTCTGAACTGCTTTTGTAGCCTGACATAGCCAGACACACTGCGTAACAGTGTACGACTGCATGTGTACAAGTGCACCTTCTCAAGCTAGAGATCGAGCTATGGGCAGAGCTGGGGCCTACTTTAAGATGCATTGAAAACCAGCATCATGCTTTTACTGTTTTTACTGTCAGCACTGCAGCAGGTTCAGTTCACTTTGTTATCTTCACTTAGGAAACTTATCTTGCAGCACTACTGCAAAACAGTAAGCATGATGCCACAGTGACATGTAGGTAACAATCACCAAAAAACACAGAATTTTAAAATAAAAAAAGATTGTGCATCCTGGTTTTCCAGTCCCAGAAGCCATTGCTCTGTGTACAAGCTCGTTCGCCTATGTCCGCTTATGGGCAGACTGCAGTGTGTCCAGCCAGGCTAACTTGGCAGAGGACTGTAGATTCCACCAAGGTGACTTTAGCTGGCTGTGCCACCCCCCCTCACTCCACGCACTAAAGCTCCTCTCCACTGCACCCTACAGGCTGCCAAAGAGCAAACGCAGGACCTGATCGTCAAAACCAACAAGCTGCAAGGAGAGAAGTGAGTGCCTCTGCTTTTGGGGTCAAGGCAAAGGAGGGGGGGGAGGGATGGGCGTGCTGAATTTTGGCAGGACAGTTTGAACCACACGTGGGTGTTTTTGACCTAAATTTATTTCCACCCTAGTTTGGCATGGATGGTATGCAGTAACAGTATTGCATTGGTCCAGGAGAGCAGAAAAACTGCTGGGTCAGCTCTGTTCCTCTACTCTGTCTCTTGTGCCTGTGAAATCACACAAGCACTGTTCGTCTGCTATGCCTCTGGCTCCTGTGACATCACACAAGCACAGCTCCTCTGCTCTGTATCTGGTGCCTGTGACATCACACAAGCACAGTTCTTCTGCGCTATGGTGCCTGTGAAATCACACAAGCACTGTTCCTCTGCTATGCCTCTGGCTCCTGTGACATCACACAAGCACAGCTCCTCTGCTCTGTCTCTGGTGCCTGTGACATCACACAAGCACAGTTCTTCTGCTCTACGGGGCCTGTGACATCACACAAGTCCTGTTCCTCTGCTCTGTTTCTAGTGCCTGTGACCTTTGCTGTGACATCACAAGTCCCAACAGAGTCTCTGCCCATAAGTGGAGCCCTGCACAAGCCGGGAACTGAATGAAATTGAGTTAGCCCGCCTGATTTTCCGTAATCTTCAATCCCCCTTCCTGCAGCCTGCAGCCTAATCTCCTTGCGACAGGTGTGATGGAGATGGAGCGATTGGATTTAGAGACTTTAGAGAGTTATAGACTTTATAGAGTTAGAGAACAGCTTGTTTCTCCTTCAGAGCCCCTAACACAGCATGACCTGTGAAAGGCATCTTTAGTCAGTCTTCAGACTCAAAATCTTCACATGACTAGTATGGGACATTTCTTATTAGTAGAATGGAAACTTGGCATTGCAACATTTTGTATTAATTTTGGCATGATATGTATACAAACTTATGAAATACGAACAAGGTACTGTACATGTACATCCTGTGCACAATTAAATTGACGGATACAGTGGAAAGAATGTTGTTTCTTAGGTGTCTACACCTTTCCTTTAAAGGAATGAATATGTGGAGCTTTTCAATTAATGTAAGATGGGAAGAAATTTGCCCACTGAAATCTATTTGCCAAACGAATATTCATTTTGGCAAGCTTTACGATGTTGTGCTTTTAAAGGCCAGTCTATAGTTTAGTGGCAGAGTGCAGCTCCACTGAAATCGCAGAACGTTCCTGAACGATAGACACCCAACGTATACCTTGGTGGTTGACCTTTGTAAAAAGTATAAATGCACTTCAGTCGGCCAGAGTATAAACCTGATGCTGTTTCAACCATTGACATTGTATACCCTCGGTCGCAGTGACGATCTGTGCTGGACTAAAACCTGGCCTTAAAACGCAGCCATTTTTAGTTCCACTTCGTGTAAACACACAGTGGATGGGTTTAGGACAGTGGTCCACAGTGGTCCTTGAGAGCCGCAGGGTGTGCTGGCTTTTGTTGTTACTGAGCACTTAATTGATCAATTAAAGCAGTTTATTACACAGTTAACTCCCCTCACCTGGTTTCTTGAGTCTGAATTGGTTGAAAAGGTGAAAACAAAACAAAGGCCAGCACACCCTGCAGCTCTCCAGGACCAGGAGTGAGGACCACAGCTTTAGGAGATTTTGTACCCCTGTGTGGGTTGAGCGTCTCCCGGGATAGCGATGGAGTTCGGCCTTTTTATTCTGCTGTCGTACCCGAGCCCGGAGCTGCTCTCCCTGTTCAAAGGGAGCGGGGCGAGAGGGGCTTGCCTGGGCCTGCATCGGCCTGGCTGTCTGAGATGCGGAGTGCCTCTCCACCAAAGGGAATCAGTCAAAGGGAATCTTCAAACAGCTCCCACCCAAACGCGGAGGAATCAAAGAGACGGGAGCCACGCCGCTCATTTCTAAACGAAGGATCTCGCTGTAATTTTATTCACGTACTGCAGCACCCCCTCCAAGACTTAACACAAACTTCCCTAAACTTGATTTCCCTGGCACCGCAGTTCAATCCTTCAGCAAACCGTCTTTGGAAGAGATTATATTTGTAAAAGCGCTGAAACTTTTCCCATGTAGTTTCTGACTTAAATGTGAGTGATTTGGTATCTGAGCCGTGTAGCTGTGAGGGGAGAGAAGAGTGTTGATTTTGAGTGCCGGGTATCTCAGAATATCCCTCTGCTGTTTGACATTGGAACAGGGAGAGGCTCCGTCTTCATCACTTTCATTTCATTTTCCTTTGCGCTGTCTTCCTTAAGGTTGAAATTAAGGACAACGTTACTAGTTTCTGCAGGTTTCGCACCATCTTACTAGGCTTTTGGTTAGAATCTTGCATATTAATTCCTGCATATTAATCTTCACGCCAAGGTGTGAGGTGAGAACGCCTTGCGAAACTTCACATGACTTCTTCAGCTCACAGGAGCGTTAATTTGATTTAATTCACGGAACACTTCCACTCGGTAATGCAGTCAGGGCTAGCGGTGTTTCTTAGCCTCGTTCTCGCTGTTATCTCTATATGAGATTGCAGTTATTTAGCTGACGCTAATCGACTTACAGTTGATTAGACTAAGCAGGGGTCAATCCCCCCTGGAACAATGTGGGGTTAAGGGCCTGGCTCAAGGGCCCAACAGCTGTGGCTACACTGGGGACTGAACCACCAGCCTTCCGGGTCCCAGTCAAGCACCTTAGCCACTAGGCTACAGGCTGGCCTATATGGTACCAGTGTTGTGATGTCACTGCCATCTGCTTCTGCTCTGAGTCTAGTTTACATCTCTTCCACGAACAGTAATGCATTTCTGCGTCCTGATGTATCTCTGTGATTTTACTGTGCCAGCGAGAGCTCGTAAAACCTGGCCTCTTTACAAATACGGTCCAACTGCATTGTCACATCCAGGCAGCCACTCCATTAATAAAAACAATTGGATGCGCTGGGATATCCGGTCAGGTTTTAATGTAAGCCTTGGCCTAGTGCGCTGATTTCTATGCAAAGGTAGATGCTACAGAAGTGGTGATTCAGGAGAGCCCTTCAAACAGTGATTAGAGCTGAATAACTGTAATCAGGGCTGTTTGGGCCTGTAATAATGATGCAGTGTGATTCTAACACCAGTAATTAAGCGCCATGGAGCCCCAGACGATCGGTGTCTGCGCTCTTATTGACTGGAGGATGATCAGGCCGCAGAGCACAAAGGGACGAGCAGGAGAGGTGTCTGTCACAGATCACAGCGCTACGACTGGGTGGTCACAGGTGTGCGTCGCGGCTGTTTACGGAGAGTCAGTCAAGCCCGTTTGGAGGAGGGGTCGGTCGGAGAGGATGGGGGGCGCTGTCGATGGGGACACGACGGGTACGCTCTGCGGAATGGTGACGGGGCGCCGTTTGCGATTGGCTGTGCGGTGCAGTTGTGGAGGAAGGGGGCGGAGCTATGAGGCAGACTGCTCGTTCTGATCACTTATTTTATCCGTCAAGTGACCTGGAAATCGATCGAGGTCCGCGATCAGGCTTAAAGGGCATTACAACCCGTTACATTCTCCTTGAAGGACCTTGGAGGGTCCTGAGGGATACTTGAGCAAGGGAACAAGAGGGCATCCTTTTGTTTCAGTATTTTTTTCAGAATGAGTGGAGAAGTGTGGTTGCGAGAGTAGTGCCTACTGTTGAGTATTCAAGCTGTACCCAAGTTGTATACGACGTGCATACTCAATAGTAGGCTGATTGGACACGGTCTAGGTAGAGTCTGCGGAGTGGAGCAATGTGGTCGTGCCAGGGGGGCGGAGACAGAGGAGGGAGGAGGCGGAGTCGGTGCGTCGGCCGGGCGACCTTGCGAGCAGCGACAGGCCTGGACAGGAGGGGCGGGGCTGTTGGTGGTTGGCAGAGCCCTCGCTGACAGCTGTGATGTACAGTTGGTAATTCCACGCTTCACTGGCACCGCAAAGACCTTCCTGAAGAGAAGGTTACATCCCGCCAGAACATAGACGTGTGTGTGTGTGTGTATGTGTGTGTGGGGAGGGCAGGGATGGAGGGATGGAGAGGGGGATACGGGAAAGGGCACAGGCCGATAAAGAGGGAAAATGTGATTGAGGCCATGTTTAGTCCTGCTCTGGACTAAATGGTGTAGGTATTACTGTGTTAATTGTAGGTAAATCTTGGTCTGTTGCAGTTGTATTTATGCTGTATTTGCATTTGTATTTTGTATCTTGGTACTGACCAAATTCCTTACTGGCCTATTCGCCATGTGTACTAGGCTTAATGTTCAAGGCTGTATAACTGATTCTGTGTGAATTGTTTTATCCAACAAGTTCTGTAGTTTGTTCTATGCACTTTTTCTATGCCGGTGGCTTCTGATGAAATCGTCTCCTGAATAAAATGTAACGTGATGTAATGCTTGTTTCGGGTAGGGGTTTCTGTACAAGGCGGTGTACCCTGCTTGGCTTTGGGTGTCTGCAGCAGGGTGAAATGTCTTCTTCCAATCCACACCCTGCCTGGTTCTGGTGGGGGGGGATTTGCACCCGGGGTTGTGTCTTTGTGTCTGGATGTAGAAGTGCATGTACTGTCTACATTGGGGGAGGGGGAAGGGGGGGGGGTCTCTTCTGCAGCAGGGGAATGAGAGAGGTCGGGGTGGGGGGGGGGGGGTCATATACCCTCAGCTGTACGGGAACACACATGCTCACGGACTCCGCTTCGCTTGTGATGTTGACCCGGAATGTTCCAGAAGGCTCTCTCTGGGGAGGTGCGCACACGGGTCGGGGCTCTTAGCGTGTTAGCAGCTGCGCTCCGATGACACGCCGTCGGCCCCCGACACCTCCCTCCGCTCGATCTGCCTCCCGGCTCCCAAAACACTCGCACTCCGGTCCGGTCCTGTCTCTGGACCCCGTGTCTCTGGACCTGGGGCCACCCCGCTACTGAACCGGCCTTCACATTACACTTATTTAGCTGACGCTTTTATCCAAAGCCAATTACAGTTGAATAGACAAAGCAGGGGCCAATGTGGGGGTGAGGGCCATGCTCAAGGGCCGAACAGCTGCTCGGATCTTAGCCACTAGGCTATAGGCAGCCCCTGTCATGGGACATCTTTTCTAAATGGTGAATAAAGAGAAGGATGGAAAAAAAATATCCCACCACCCTGAGAAAGTCTGAGACTTTGTGTGTTAACACAGCGGATAGGAGTTTTCTTTTCTTTTTTTACATGCTGTTTTACACTGGAAACCGCCTGAAGCAGAATATTTAGAATGTGTGACCTGAAGACCTGAGCTTTCGTGAAACAGCGCCCATCTGAGGGTCGTAGATCTCGGTCGGATAGAAACGGTGCGGTTAGACGTGGTGGGGGAGGGGCGGTGTTTGTGCACGCACATACATGTGGTAGCGCGTTTGGGCCTCACAGGGATGGTCTGAAACACGGCAGCCTTCACCCTGTTGTGTGCGAGCCCGGGGGATCCGGTGTGTCTGAAAGGACCTGTCTCAGAGCACAAAGAACTCGGTGCTTATTTCCGTTTGTTGGGCGATGCTCCACGCACACATTCACACACACGCACGCGTTCCGCCAGGTGGCCAGACACACCTGTCCCCTTCATCACCTGTCCTTTGTCCTCCTCTCTGTGGCGGACTCTCATTCACCCCGCTTTGCCAAAGCATGCGTTTGCCCCGGAGCGAGAGCTGTCTGAACAGAGCCGAGCGTTGTCTGAACCGCGCTGTCTATTCACGCCCCTCTCTTTACTGGAGAACCTGCTGTAAAATCCAGCGTGAACATTGAGCTGGTCAAGCTGATCATAAGCTGGTCAACCAGCATGACCAATCTGGTCATAAACTGGTCAACCAGCATGACCAAGCTGGTCATAAGCTGGTCAACCAGCATGACCAAGCTGGTCATAAGCTGGTCTAGCTGGGTATAAACCTAGCTTGAGCGTTTTTTACAGCAGGGTACCGAAGCCGTCCCGCTACAAAGGGGCTGATCGCACCAGCGTTTGAGCTGTAACCAGGGTGGCCGGCTCGGTGCTAACACTAGCACAGGAACGGGGAGGTGTCTGGACTTTAGCGTCTGTTGTGGAGAGGAAAGATAACTGTGTACAGAACCACGGCACACTGGGTCAGACTGCACGGTGTGGCTGCCGTACCGTATGCAGGCCTCCAGATTATAAATAGAGTCGTGCGTTTTGAAATCGCGCGCTTGTTAGGAATGCGACTTCCCTGACAGTATGTCGACTGCAGAGGTGCAATAATTGCACTGCTCTGCTGGTTGGGCTGACAGGCCCTTTGGGAAACGGGTTCGCATTGTTAACACGCACAAGTCATTATAGGAGGGGGGTGGGGGCTGTCACACTCCCCCTGTCACTCACACACCCTCCGCAGGGGGAGGGGGGGTCGGTGGGGCTCTTTGAAGGGGGTTGTCGTGGCTCTACCTTTAAAGAGCTGGGCTGTGTACTAAACACAGCAGGACGTGTGTGTGTTTGCCCCTCTCCCCGGGGGTTAAATGCAGGCATTGTTTCTCTAATTCCCTCCCCATTCAGAGGCTGTTTTTATGAGCCGTTGGTCGGAGGCTGTGTAAGCAGAGCGTGTTTTGGCATCGCGCTGAAACACGTGCCGGTGATCTGAGGTGCGTCGTTAGCACGTTAGCACGTGCTTCAGCGCTGCTGTCGGGGTTTTTAGCATAAGAGGGTGAAAATCGCTCGGTAGTGAAATGCCGCACCAGCTGACTGAAATGTACTAGTGCGGAACGTTCTGTGCTGTCCTCCTGACCCAGACAAGAGACCACTCCATTTCCCTGTAATCCCCTCCACGGCAAAACCAAAAAATAACCCCTGTGTAAAATCCAGCTTGACCAGCTTAAAATACCAGCTACCAGCTGTTTCAAAACATAGCTTGAGCTGGTCAAACCATGTTGAGTAGGGAGCTGGTCAACTAGCTACCAGCTTTTTCAAAACCTTGGGCTGTTTTTTTTTATTATTATTATTATTTTTTTTTACTTGTTTTGTTAAATAACACAAAACATTACCATGGAGGCAGGCTAATTGAGGAAGGCGGGGCCGGGTGGGAGTAGGGTGCCCTGTAATTCAGTCAGCCTCACTCAGCTGCAGTTGTGTTCAGCCTGTCACGCGCAGATGAATGCACAGATGAAGGAGGTTATTCTGGCCACTTAGTGTCCTGGGCCCAGTGTTTTATTGTCCCTGATCACTCATTACAGCCAGCTGACGTCCTCTGTGCAGGGCGGGGGGGGAGGGGGGGGGCGCCTGTGTGAGACAGCCTTCCCATTACCAACATACAGTATCACATCCACACTCAGAAATACAGGGACAGTGGAGGTGCATTTCTGTTCTTCAAGGATCGCATTTCCTAAATGTACGCTGAGCCTACAGTAATGTTCTCTTTGGGTACAAATGAATATGCTGCACCAAAAATGGTGCACAAATGAAGTATACATGTGCAGAAGTCTTAGGCACCCTAGACTTTGTTATATATATATGTTTTTTTGTGTGTGTTAGTATAAAATAACACATTTGTGAGTTTCAAATATTCACTTTCCAAATGATTGAATTTTACAGAGACATTTTTGTTTTTAATGAAAAAAAAGTAACATTTTACTGTAAACAATTGGCTACTTTTTACATAAAAGCTTGATCAAGGCTGTATGAGATCAGAAGCAAGGAGCCAAGCAAAGTCTGCAGAAGAACTGTGGCAAGTTCTCCAACATGCTTGGAACAACCTCCCTGCTGATTGTCTTATAAAACTGCAGGACAACGTTGGTTAAGTGATGCAGTTTTAACACCGAAGGGTGGTCACACAAAATATTGATTTGATTCAGTTTTGAACTATTCTGCCAAATTACTAAAATGTAAAGTAAAATGTATAGCACGTTTATTTCATTTAATTATTTTTTAAAGAATCTTATCTGTACAGAATGTTATACAGGTGCCTAAGACTTTTGCACAGTACTGTATATTGCTTGTATCACCACAGCAATGAACTCGATTCTACTTTTTGTTTGTGAGGGTCTGGCCAAAACATACATTTCATAAATATGATATCATTATTGTAGAATATTGTTCTGCTCTGTGGAGTGGATTACACAATGTCATTAATGATCTCATCTTTGTGTGAACTCTTTGTCTTGCAATGGCTTCGTAAGGGCCTGGCTGAGATCACTGCTATTTCTGTCTGAGTTAAATGTAGCGTCTGTCATTAACACTGATAATAATACCTCACAGAGCCGAACCGTCCACCATCACACGGTTAGGTGAAAACATCACTTTAGCTTTGGAGCATAATGTCACTGTATTTGTGCAGGTTTAATTTTGGATTTTGACACCCAGAACTTTTTGGAGTGTGTATTCTATCACACTGTTAATTTGGCTATAATAATACAAATTCTAAAAATGTTCTTGTATAGTTTCTTGCGTAGTTTCACAGCTCTTTATAGTAGTTCTACACAAACTATTACTGCACGCACGCACACGCATGCATGTGCATGCAAGTACACACACACACGCACACACAAAACACCCCCACACACCCACAGACACACACACGCACGCGCGGACACGTAGACAGACACACACACACACACACACACACACACACAGCAGAGGCGTGAGGTACACAGGTTCACCTCTCCACACGGGCAGAGACGGATGTTTTATGGCCTCTCTGGCAGAGTGCCAGTGTGCCAGAGGCACAAGACCAGAGCAGAGAATCAGCCGTGCTGTAACTCACACAATAAAAACAGCACATTAACTCTGCTTTAAAAAGGGGCAGGTCACCCTTCCTCTCACACACACACACACACTCACTCACAGACACACACGTACATACACGCTCTGTCACACTCATACACACACACACACACTCACAGACACACACACACACACACACACTCACACACACAGACACACACATACATAACACGCTCAGACACACACACACACACACACACACACACACACACAGACACACATGCTCACACACTCAGACAGACACACACACACAGACACACATGCTCACACACTCAGACACACAGACACACACACGCGCGCTGGCACAGGTCACCCTTCCTCACACACGCTGCTGTAATGAGAGAGAGGATTACTGGGGTCACTGGCTCCCCTTGGCGGATTCCGGTCTGCTCACACGGCTGCTGATGTTCGCTAATTAAACCACATTAAGTACAGTCAGACTCAGTCACATGCAAGCATTACGCTTACAGTGTCGCTTTCAGCTCTGCAAGCATTTCACTGTTTATCTTTTACTGTAAGTGTAAAATAATTATGAGTTTGTAAGTGTATTTTTAATCTCCATGCTCTTTTTTTCTTTAAAAATAAGAAGGAAATGGATTCGTTTTTTTTGGGTGGAGGTACTGTACAGTATATATAATTTGTTATTTATTTGGTGCTTTTTATCCAAAGCGACTTATGGTTCAATAAGCAGGCGACAATCCCCCCAGGAGCAATGGGGAGGTTAAGGGCCTTGCTCAAGGGCTCGACAGCTGCCCTGATCATATTGTGGCTACACTTGGGCTTGAACCACCAACTTTCCAGGTCTCAGTCATGTACCTGTGCCACTAAGCTACAGGCTGCCCCATTTATTTCCCCTAATTTACATCAGACCTTGTGTCCTATAAGGCTGGACAAGCACGCCGCTGTCGTCACAGTAACCGCAGTGTCCCTGGCGGTGGAGGTCAGTGGGTTATTATGGGATGGGAGTGAGTTTTAAATGGGGAGTGATGGCTGAAATAAAGAGCCATTACCTGCTGGCTCAGGAGTCAGTCACCGTGGAAACACCTTGACAGGGCGACGGCGTCAGTCTCTGCCGTTCTGTCTTGAGGCCTGCGGCCCCAAAGCCGTTAATGGAGCTCTCAGATATATCAATTATGAGCCGACCTCGTGTGTTCATGTATGAAGCCCCCCCCCCACATAAAACCGAATATTTGGGTCATAACATTTTGCTGCCATTGCGGGACATCCCTCATCTTTTCCTCTCCACTTTACTCCTCTCTCTCTCTCACTCACTCTTGCCCCCTCTCTCTTTCTCTCTCTCTCTCCCTGTCTCTCCTCTTTCTCTCTCTGTCTCTCTCTCCAATTGGGGGTGATGATGTGCGACAAGGAAGTTTTCTTTAATTAATTAATTAATTTATTTATTTATTGAAGTTTGTGTTTCTGATACTGGGTTCTTTTTGTTATTTTAATTTAAAAAGTTAATGTATATGCTAAATAACGAATTGCCGGAGATAAATTCAATAAAGGGGCGTCAAAGGGGCATCTCTCCCTCTCTCTTTCTTTCTGTCTCACTTTTCCTCTCTCCCTCTCTCTGTTCTTTCTGTTATCATGCCTTAGTTGGCCAAGAGAACTTAAGGAAAATAAAAGCAGTTGAATGCAGTGGTTTTGTGAGCTTTTGCTGTGAGAAACTTGTCTTCTCCCTGTTATGGTGGAGTTGGGGGGGTGTGGAGAGGGTGTGAGAGAGAGAGAGAGAGAGAGAGAGAGAGAGAGAGAGAGAGAGAGAGGGGGGAGGGGGAGGGAGAGAGAGGGGGGGAGGGGGAGGGAGAGAGAGGGGGGAGGGGGAGGGAGAGAGGGAGAGGGAGAGGGGGGAGGGAGAGAGGGAGAGAGAGAGTGAATGTCACGTCACGTCACACAGAGTGATGAAATTAGGAGAAATGGGACCTACATCGGCGCTGTATTTTTGACGTGAGTATAACTCATGAATGGTTTGTGCACTGACTTTATCGCCCGTGACAATGAGCGAACCTGGGAACTGGAGTTCTCAGGCAGGGTGGTGTAGTCCAGCCGACCGAACCGCTTTGTGATGGAGAGAATGGGACGGATAGACCAGGAACAACAGAGGGAGGGAGCAGAGGAGATGACAAAGGAGAGAGAGAGACTGAGAGACTGGGTGAATGAAGGGGGGGGGGGGGGAGAAGGCCCTGCCCAAATCTGCCCCACCCCCACCCCCGCCTCTGACCTTGAGTTCTCCCCCAGAGGGTGGCTGTTGCCATGGCCATGGCTTTTGTATCTGGGACCCCCAACCAGCTTCTCTCATCCCTCCTTTTTCTCTCTCACTCCATCTCACCACTTCATCTCTCCTCTGGTGATGAGATCCACCTCTCCTGTCTCAGAGTTTGCAGAAGTTACTGTCCCCTCATAAGGAACCCTGAGGCTGTTAACACTTAGCGTACACCGTGGCTAATTACACGACTGCTTAAAATTCACATCCGCCAAATTCCCAGCTCATGCATCCAGCAGACTTCATCAGCATTTCTCCTGTTTGCTACACCTGGCTCGGCATATGGATACTTTATTAAATTAATCTGCAAAATGCTTATAGTTTATAGCTTCAATTTATGTTCCTTGACACAAACAAGACAGATAAGTCAGCCTCTATGAAAATGAAGCTTACTCAAATCACGTTACATATATAAAATGATATTGTATATCCTCAGTGAGCACTTTATTAGGTATTTGGCTTTATTAGGTATTCCACTTAGAGGTTTGATGCGTTGTGTGTTCAGAGATGCTCTTCTGCATATCACTGTTGTAATGTGTGGTTATTTACATTACTGTCACCTTCCTGTTTGACTAGTCTGGCCCTTCTCCTCTGACTTCCCTCATTAACAACGCGTTTATGCCCGCAGAACTGCAGCTCACTGGATGCTTTTTGTTTTTTGCACCACTCTCTGCAAACTCTAAAGACTGTCCTGAGATCAGCAGTTTCTGAGATACTCAAATCACCCTGTCTGGCACCAACAATCATGCCATGGTCACAATAACTTACATCACAATTTTACCCCATTCTAATGGTTGATGTGAACATTAACTGAAGCTCCTGACCCGTATCTACATGATTGTATGCATTGCATTGCTGCTACACGATTGGCGTAGATAATCACATGAATAAGTAGTATGTAAATTGTAATAAAGTGCTCAGTGAGTGTATATTGTAATGTATTGGCTTTCATTCTTTTGGCCTCTGTTTAGGGAAGTGTCCATTCAGTGTTTTCACGTCTGTATTGCTATTTAAAAAGGAAAGGGACACACATCTTAGTAATACTGCTTCTCTGCCTTTGTAAATGGCTTAGTACAGGAAAGCATAAGTCTGGGATGTTCCTTTGACTGAGGAGCGGGATTTTGGCGAGGGTACAGTAAGTGTGCTGCGAGCTGTCAGCTGTAGTTAACCCCAGCTCGCTGAGCACAGGGAGTTTTACTGACACCTTGTGGCCATTTGGCAGCGGTGCGGGGCTCCGCGCTCGGCTGAGAAACGGGCGGGATTCTGCTGACTCCGGGAGAACACAATGAGTGTGAAAATCGCGTGGGAATCGAAAAATAAATGGTCTTTAAAATATATGGCAGCGATAAAAAGGGAGAATTTATAAACGCACGTGTGGTTGTAAAATACGCATCGTTAGGGAAGCTGTAGATTATGGGGCTTTACGTGGAATAGGACCTGAAAGAGTCGGCTGTGAATCACAGATGAAATATGGGCCCCAAGAATGCAACACAGCATAAAGTCTGTCATTATCCCTCTCTCTCTCATATTCTCATCTCCTCTCTCAATCTCTCTCCCTCCTCATCTCTTTCCCTCTGTTCTCTCTTTCTCTCTCTCCCTCCCCATCTCTTTCCCTCTGTTCTCTTTCTCTCCCTCTCTCCCTCCTCATCTCTTTCCCTCTGTTCTCTCTTTCTCTCCCTCCTCATGTCTTTCCTTCTGTTCTCTCTTTCTCTCCCTCACATCTCTTTCCATCTGTTCTCTCTCTCTCCCTCCCCATCTCTTTCCCTCTGTTCTCTCTTTCTCTCTCTCTCCCTCTCTCATCTCTTTCCCTCTGTTTTCTCTCTCTCCCTCCCCATCTCTTTCCCTCTGTTCTCTCTCTCTCCCTTCCCATCTCTTTCCCTCTGTTCTCTTTCTCTCTCCCTTCCCATCTCTTTCCCTCTGTTCTCTCTTTCTCTCTCCCTCCCCATCTCTTTCCGTCTGTTCTCTCTCTCCCTCCCCATCTCTTTCCCTCTGTTCTCTTTCTCTCCCTCCTCATCTCTTTCCCTCTGTTCTCTCTCTCTCCCTCCCCATCTCTTTCCCTCTGTTCCCTCTCCCCCTCCCCATCTCTTTCCCTCTGTTCTCTTTCTCTCCTCCTCATTTCTTTCCCTCTGTTCTCTTTCTCTCTCCCTCCCCATCTCTTTCCCTCTGTTCTCTTTCTATTGCTCCCTCCTTCTCTTTGTCTTTTACTCTCTCTCTCCTTTCTTCTCTCGGTCTCTGTGTCTCCCTGGACCTGCCTGAAGTTATATTTCATGATGTAATCAAAAGCAGAATCGCAGCGGATGTTAAATTCCACAGAATTATAGTCCTGATGAATTGTAGGAGGCATACTAAAGCAGTAGCGATGTAGCCGTTTCTTCTGACAGCACTGAAGAAGCCATTTCTCTTTTCTCTGTTATAGTGTAGCGTTGTGTTTACAGAGTGCTGCATAAATGATTCTGTCTGCTGTGCACGATTGAACTACCTGGTGGTGCACATATTCTGTTACCTTATACGAGGCTTCTTACCCAGACAAGTACCCGGGCAAAAACCATATTCCATTTTTGACTCTGAAGATGTTTCCCCTGTCCGTTAACCCAAGCCCAATGTTAAGTGGTTCCACCCAAATCCCAAAGGGGTTTTGGCTTTGGTTGAGAAAATTGAGAATTTTAGTTAGGTTTTAATAGGGGCCAAAAACCATTGTATAGCAGTCATTTTGAAACATTGGTTGAAACTCTTGGGAAACGATGACTGCCACTCTTGGGATTCTATGGAAGTTGAGCTTGAGTTTGTCCTGGTTGTAGAGCACCTATTTGAAGCCTCTTTTTAAGCTGGCTTGTAGCGCGTTGCATATTTCCTTTCTGCACTCTGTCTCAAAGTCTCTCTCATGTTTCTCTCTCTCTCTCTCTCTCTCTCTCTCTCTCTCTCTCCCTCTCCCTCTCCCTCAGTCACCGGCTGGAGGTTCGAGCCCAGGTCGCCCAGGCGTTTCTGTCCAAGTTCCAGCTGTCCAGCGAGGAGATGGCTACGCTAAGGGGGGCTCGTGATGCCCCTGTTACCGAGGTAACGCCGCACCCCAAACTCCGGCGACCGCTTTAGCTCATTACTTTATCTGTCCTCATCTCCTCGGTCCTGGCGTGGCCAGGAAAACGATCAATGCCCGCCATCTTTAATGACTTTCAAACACATTAAAATACTCCTTGGAGGAGCTAGGAAAGTACAGGAGGCAGAGATAATCATCCAAAGCTACTTACAGTTGATTAGACTAAACAGGGAACAATCCCTCCTGGAGCAATGTGGGGTTAAGAGCCTTGCTCAAGGGCCCAATCGTGGCTACACTGGGGCTTGAACCACCAACCATCCACGTCCCAGTCATGTACCTTAACCACACGGCTACAGGGTACCCCAGGAGATGTGGAGTGAAAATCAGCGATTGGACTGAACCCCTCCTGTCATGTGCGACAGGAAGTGAATGTGGCGCACAGGAAGTAGTTGCAGAAGGCTGACGTTGTGCTGCTCTCTTCTCTGCAGGACTTCTTCAGAGCTCTCAGCAGGGTGAAGCACATCCACGAGGATGTTAAGATTCTGCTCAGGACCAATCAGCAGACAGCAGGGTGAGCCCCGTCAGCCTCCCAGCCAATGACAAACTGGCTCTTCATTCAGCTCAGAGACCGATTCAATCTGACCAACAGTATAGAAGAAGTACATGAAGCCTCCATTATAAATGTAGAAGCATTCATAAACACTAATTCTGAACCACTTAGGCTGTCCTTGGATGAGATTTTAACGTCCAGGTCATAAGTCAAAATGGCATACCAGGATTCATGCTGTTTCTGACAAGAATGAGGACATGCCCTGCTGAAAAAAAACTGCTCAATCTAGGGTTTGAAACAGCTGGTAGCTGGTAATTTAAGATGGTCATAACTGGATTTTACAAGAGGATGTCGTTCTTCTTTGCACAAGTGTTTAGAAATGTAATACAAGTATTCATGGTGGCCTTAAGTGTTTATATGTAGATTCATTCAATGACATTTTCACAGAAAACACCATTGCAGATCTGAGTTCTGTTTAATGGAGACTTGATCATATTTCTGTCAGGCTAATCCTCGGTGACAGTTATTGCAGTGTAATTGCCAGCATCGCCGTAACGTGACATGTGTACAAGTGATGGGTGTGTTTGTCTGTACACGGTGAAATGGGCGGGAAAATTAGCTGGCAGATGTCACGCCAAGAAGAGGTCGTAACTGCCACTGTAAACAGGAATACGCCATTTCATCTCGATCACTCTCACAAATATAAATATACAGTCATCTTTATATGTTTTATAACTGCATTAACGCTGAGTTTATGACTCCGTCTGTGCTTTTTGCACATCATAACTCATTTCGCACAGCTCTATAACGCCGATCACAGCATGTAAAAGGGTTTAATAACAACACTAGCCTGCTTGCGCGGTGGACATAAACACAGCTGTCAATCAATGAAAGCTGCTCCACCTCTTCTCTCAATCGGCGGGGCCGGAATCAGGGCTAGATACATTACATTTCATGACATTACATTACAGGCATTTAGCAGATGCTCTTATCCAGAGTGACGCACAACAAAGTGAACACCCATAACCAGGGACAAGTGCGCTGAAACACCCCAGAGGGACGTACAGTTCAAAGTGCTAGAAATGGCCGTATGGATATAAATTTGAACCTCGTTCAGTCGATGAATCTGATGAGAACAAACCAACCTACCACCCAGCTCTCTGTTTAGTTTAAAATCTCAGTTCAGTGCTGCTACGCTGTCACAGAAACCCAGCTGTATGTGATAACTGTGCCTGGTACTCTCTGTTACTAATATCTACATAAATATGCACCAGTTCTAAGATTTAAAGATTAATCATAGATACATCTTCACATGTTTATTCTAATATAGATGTGCAGTGTCACACTTTTTCAGAACATATGATTTAGTAAACAAGTTGCATGTTATTACAGAGGCATAACATGTCAGAGGTAGACTTTGTTATAACTATAGTTTACCCTACCAGGTAAGTGTGGAAGCAGCTTGTGTTGGACCCTCAACTGTAAGCTCTGGATAATGGATCAGTGCCTGTGGCTGTGCCTGTGTTTAGTTCAGAGTGAGGGGTTTCCTGTACCTGTGCCTAGTGGAGAAAGACTGAGGGGTTTCCTGTGCCTGTGCCTAGTGCATAAAGAGTGAGGGGTTTCCTGTGGCTGTGCCTAGTGCAGAAAGAGTGAGGGGTTTCCTGTGGCTGTGCCTAGCGTAGAAAGAGTGAGGGGTTAACTGTGATCTGTCTGCAGGCTGGAGATCATGGAGCAGATGGCCGTGCTGCAGGAGACGTCTTACGAGCAGCTGTACCGCTGGACGCAGAGTGAGTACAATTAACACTGTGAGTGATACTGTCAGACAGTATTAACACTGAGTGATGCTGTCAGATAATTAACACTGAGTGATACTGCCAGACAGTATTAACACTATGAGGGAGTGATGCTGTCAGATAATTAACACTGTGAGTGATACTGTCAGAGAATTAACACTATGAGGGAGTAATGCTGTCAGAATTAAATCACTGTAATTAGTCCTGCCAGAACTAAATCACTGTGGCTAATACTGTCAGAATTAACCCTGTGAGTGATAATGTGATGGAGTAATATTGACAGAATTTACACTAAGTAACACTGGCAGAGAATTAACACTGTGAGAGTGCGTACTGTCAGAGACTGGGTATGCTAATGCTAGGATACAGTTAGCATTGTTGAATGAGAGCACTAACTCATTCCTCCTCAAATACCTATTCAAATTTGCTTCCTTTGTGAGTGTAGAGGGAAAAAATCTTTACGTCCAGTGTTTAACACAAAGTGAAATGCTCTCTGTCTGTGTGCAGATGAGTGCCGGGGAGTCACCCAGGAGGCCTGTGACATCACCCCAGTGCTCAGCCAAGCCATGGAGGCTCTACAAGACCGGCCTGTCCTTTACAAGTCAGTATTAATTTGTCAAGACTGAGGTGGAAAAGTCTTAACTCGGCCAATGTGGCTACACTGTGACAAACACTTTAATCTGTGCAATCCATTCAGGTTCTTGTTTTTGTTATCCTGTTGAGCCGTTAGTCATTGGAACAGTGTGTCTCCCTGCTGCCCACACCCTTCTCTGGCTGCTTTTCGCACACAGCTGGTTGCTCAAAGGTTTGGGGAACCCCCTACAGACGAGAGCTAACCCTGTTTACCGCCCCCCCCCCCATACCCTTTAAGGGTTAAATTCTTTTTATTAACCTCAATAAAATCCACAGCTTTCTCTTGACTATTTTTCACAGAGCTGATGTCACGAAACTAAAGTCAGTTTGTCCAGGATAAGAACACATTTATTCTGAGATGGCCCTCCTTACTGCACATAGGCGTGAGCACAGAACCTGTTATTTTTTGTGCATCGGCTGCGATACTGCAGACTTGCCACTAGAGGTCAGACATTGACTTCAGATCGCCAAGTCCTTTCCTGAACTTCCCCTGTGGGGATTTCTGAGTTTCTGAAAGAAAACGGATGAGGGAAACTTTGTATTCTCGTGCGGTAATGATGATCTCTGTCAGAAACTCTATGGGTCAGAATGCCCCATCCCTTGGCGTGACTTGGTGGGTAGAGATTGTGCAGGTGTGGGGAGTAGGTAGTTTGCGCTAGTGTACGCGAACCATGGGAAGTGAAGAGGGAAACACGAGTCTCTAGATCTTCATCTGTGTCTCGCACTGATGACCTCATAGAGTGAGTGACCTTTGACCCCCTTAGAACAAAAGGGACTTCACAGATCATCTGATCTCAGACTCCTCGAGATCCTAGGAGGTTGCAACATGTGCTGGATTTTGGGCGTATGTTCAGCATTCTAGTGAAATTAAAAACATTTTTCAGCTACAGAGTAGGCACACCAGGGCCTAAACTGGCTACTGTTTGCCCTTAAGGCACTGGTGACCACAGAGTGAATGATTATCAGGGGCCTGGGTTTTCAACCGAGGTCCGCCCACATCTGGGGGGTTTTTGTCGAGGTCCCCGGCCAGAATTGATATGCAATGATTATATTTATGTTTATACACTGCTTATGAGCGGTGTATGAAACACCCTCTGTCTGCTTGTGGCAGCCTATTGGGGCAGCCTGTACCCTAGTGGCTAAGTCGCTTGACTGGGACACAGAAGGTTGGTGGTTCAAACCCTGGTGTAACCACAGTCAGATCTGTGCAGCTGTTCGGCCCTTAACCCCGGATTTCTCCAGGGGGGGATTGGCCCCTGTTTAGTCAAATCAACTGTAAGTCGCTTTGAATAAAAGCATCAGCTAAATCGCTGTAATGTACCGCTGGTCTATCTGGTTTCTCCTCATCCTCTCTTCGGTTTGGGGAATGTAAACCCTCTAATCCAGGAGATAGTGTAACGTCCTTATCAGAGGGATTCTGGGAAACATCCCCACGTTATTGTTTCCAGTGTGGGAATGTGGTAAATATTTGGGTTTGTTCTCATCTCACTGGTTTCCCCCCCTTTTTTTTGGTTCCACAATGTTCTTCTTCTGCTATCAGGAGAGGGTGGTTAGATTTAGATTCCCCAGAAACAGACTGTCTCTTTTATTTTACACAGTTGGATCAGGGCCCAGTGCAGCATGAGGAATAGTTATTTACTCGATTTCAGTTCAAAGTTGAGGAAAAGTGTAAGGAATGTGTGTCACCGATTCATAGCCAACTTCCATTAAAGGTGTGGATTCATTATTAAATATTAATCCGGTGGAGCTATGAACAATTTAGGCATGCTTAGCCAAAGCAGTATGTAGAATGTGCATTTAAACATTCTTTAAACCAACCATGAAACAGAGATGAGAAAAGCTAGAGCCAAATCAGTGCTGTAATGGGGTGAGTTGGAGTGATTTCTGTCTAACAAACTGCCGGTATACTGGACCACAGCTGGTTTCTGGAGCTGCAGGTGGGGTCAGCCATTTTGGATGTGTACTCTTGTCTGGCCGGCCATGGCCTGGCTGTGAGAACCCAGGATCAAAAATTGAATGCGTTGTTGATTTTGGTAATGATTTGCCAGAGATTTGGCAATTTCTGCTTCCTGCTACTTTCTTGGAAAAGGCCGCCAATATTACTGATCTCAACTAGCTCTGCGAACCCCTTTGTGTGACTTGAGAATTACTGATTACTTCGGTTGACTTGTGCCGGTTTTGATCTGTTTACTGATTGGATTTTCACCCTTGCATCCCTTACAACTCTGATTCCTGCCCAGCCCTTTTTGGTTTGTTCGCCCCAGTGCCTCACTCGTGCTCGACCCTGTTCGGCCACCCTGACTGTGCCTTTGATTCGCCCCTCTGCTTGCTGTACAGTGACTCTGGTTATTTAGTGTTCCAGCTGGATGAATATTAAGCTGGGTGGACCTGGTCTGTGTGGTCTGGGATGCAAGACCTACAGTACAAAAGGTTATGTTTTTACCAAAACAAAGGCCGAAATATGTAGCGATAATGTGTTGAGTTTGGTGTTTGTGGTAACTCTTTAACCCTGAGACCGATTATGCTGTTCTGTTCACCAAAGTCAGCTTAACCTTTTCTTCCATTCCCTTCCGTTCCAAAGTATGAAGAGATAAACACCAAATGTGTTGATTTTGGTGTCTGTGGTAACTGTTTAGCTCTGAGACCGATTACGCTATTTTTTTCACCAAAGTCAGCCTAACCTTTTGTTCCGTTCCCTTATCACCTTATCTTTCCTGCCCTCTGAAACTACAATTCCCAGAATGCACCTCACCAGATGGCCACTTTTTGCCTCAAGGCCAGGCAGTGGGAGACAGTGGCATTCCTCTAAACCCCTCTCTTGCTCTCTACTCCGCCCTCTTGCTACAGTTTAGTCTCACACAGGTCTACTCCGCCCTCTTGCTACAGTTTAGTCTCACACAGGTCACTCGTTAGACCATAACAACCCCTGGTCCCCGCCGTTGTTTTTGTCTGTCACCAAACCACAAAACCTGCTCGCTGAAAAACACTTCCACACATTCTCACTATACTTCCCGTGCTGGGCTGGGGGCTGTAGGCCGATTCACCTCTGAAATTCATACAAAAATTTGATCAATAAATTAAAGTAGAAAATGAGGTGCAGTGGGTAGCACTGTAGCATTGTTGCCTCACAGCAAGAAGGTCCTGGGTTCTAATCCCAACCTGGGCCTTTCTGTGTTCTTTCTGTGTTTGTGTGGGTTCACTCCGGGTACTCCAGTTTCCTCCCACAGTCCAAAGACATGCAGGTCCGGTTCATTGGAGAGTCTAAATTGCCCCTACGTATGAGTATGTGTGTGTGTGTGTACCCTGTCCAGGGTGTACTCCAGCCTCTCCCCCAATGCATGCTGGGATAGGCTCCAGAACCCCCCTCACCAGCGACCCTGATCATGAATAAGCGGGTTAGGTAATGTTCTCTGAGGGCATTTCATTGTGTAGTGTCCTGCAGTGACTGAATTGTAATGAATTAACCTTGCATTCCTCTCTCTCTCTCTCTCTGTCTCTCTCTCTCTCTCTCTCTCTGTCTCTCTCTCTCTCTCTCTCTCTGTCTCTCTCTCTCTCCCTGTTTTTGGGCAGGTACGCT
The DNA here is from genome assembly GCF_963514075.1 of Conger conger. Classification (NCBI taxonomy): domain Eukaryota; kingdom Metazoa; phylum Chordata; class Actinopteri; order Anguilliformes; family Congridae; genus Conger; species Conger conger. The sequence continues at coordinate 20,426,551 of NC_083772.1, forward strand.
CTGGACGAGTTTGGGACAGCGCGGAGGTGTGCTGTGGTGCGGGGGTTCATCGACGCCCTCACCCGGGGCGGGCCCGGGGGCACGCCCCGTCCCATCGAGATGCACTCCCACGACCCACTGAGGTGCGAGTCCGCACATCGAATCGCCTCAAAGCACAGCTCATCCTGGGCTAGCGGGAGCTGTGCCCGCCATTGTGTCTCCAGCACTCCAGAGTCCGTCTCGCTGAATCCTATTTAGAGCCCGTAGAGGAACCCCTCAGCGCTAGGCTGAGTGTGGAGGGGGGACGCTGAATTAATGTCCGCACCGTACGCCGAACTATTATAACCGTGCGTCTCCACACCGCTGTGACGGCGGTGTTTAAATAAGGACACGGCCTGTGGCTGTCCTCAGCGAGTCGCGCGCGGGTTTTCCGCACACAGACGGCCGCGTACCCCCGAGCTGGGAGCGCCTGAGGATTCGCAGAACCAGCCAATCAGCCGGAGCGGTGTTCAGAGAAGGCTCGCCGCTGCGGTCTGAGAGGAGAGGAGTCTGTCTCACGCCTCCTCCCCCCAACCTTGTCCTCATTTACAGGAATTATTTGGGTCTAACGAGGCCTCTTCTTGGAACATTGTTCTGCCCAGAACACGCTGTCACCTGTGGTCCCATCATGTGTATCGACTGTTCTGAGAACTGCAGTGTTTTAGCCTCCCTCCCTCTCTCACCCTCTCCCTTTCTTCTTCTCTGTCCCTCTCTCTCCCTCCCTCCCTCCCTCTCCCTACCCCTCTTTAAATTTGGTTGAATTCAATAAACTGAAGAAATCTGTTTTCTCTCTCTCGCGTTCTTTCTTTCTTCCTATATCTCAGTCTCTCTCCTTTTCTCTCCCTCTCGCTCTCCCTCCTTTCCCCGCCTTTTAATGACATTGGTTTTTGGCTGACCCTGTTAGCGGTTCAGTGCTAGTTCAGTGTTGTTAAGAACACTACAGCACATTGAACACAGGTCCCCTTGTCCCTGCCTCAGCCGCAAAAATGAGCTAAAATATAAGCACCCCCTCTGTCCCCCCCACCCCACCCCACCCCATCCCACCCCACCCCATCACATATTTGCCCCCTCTTACAACCTCTCCCTGGGCTATGAGCTTTGTTCAGAAGGCAGAGAGCATCACACAAAAATCCTCGAAGAACATAGTGGGAGGTGGAGTCCAGAGATTTGGATTGTGAATTGTGTTAGGTCTCTGGACTACAACTCCCATCAGCCTCTCTTGTTTTGCTGTCCTCGCAGGTACGTTGGGGACATGCTAGCCTGGCTACACCAGGCCACCGCCTCTGAGAAGGAGCATTTAGAAGCCCTGCTAAAGCAGGTCACCATGCAAGGTAAAAAAAAGCTCATATTTATTTATTCATTCAATTCATTCATACTAGTGAATTTGTCATTCATGAAGTGAAACCTTTACACAAAGGTGGAATCCACCACACTATATTATGCAATATATACTGTGTAATATAGTGCATTATACAAAATCATCATAATTCCTGCTTCTGCATCGTAGTAGAGTCACCATGGCACTGAAGAGGCTCCTCCTAGTGTGCATATAATTATCGCTAAACTACATTAGTTATTCATGTGACGCTTTCTTCCAAAGCGACTTACAGTTGATTCGACTAAGCCAATCCCCCCTGGAACAATGTTAAGGGCCTTGCTCAACAGCTGCACAGATCTTATTGTGGCTACTCCAACCAGGTCCCAGTCAAGCAACTGCTAAGCAATAGGCTGCCCCTATCATATCATTATCCTTTTGACCACTTTCAAAGGGCAAGTTTTATATGGTGAAGAGTGAAGGAGTAACCTCACCCCACCCCACTGATCTGACTGCCCAAACGCGGAGCGGCCATTTTCATCGATAGTTAACCAGTAGCAAGAGGGGCGTGAAGCTATGTTCAATGATGATAACCTTAGACAAACACATAACAGCTACCGCAGATAAACGGGTTCAAATGCCCTGTTTGACTAAGATAGTGGCAGCCGTTTATTTCCATCAAATCTGATCCAATAGTCAGAGTCCGGCTGCTTATGGCTAACAGACGGGGTCTGTTTCCTGTGGCTCTGTTGTTCAGCACCGCCATACAACAGATTACAGTTACACTTTACATCAAATTACAACATCACCACACATCAAATTACAGTGTCACTGCCGAATTACAACATCACCACATGTCAAATTACAGTGTCTGTATGTGGCTAAGGTACTGCACATGACTGGGATCCGGAAGGTTGTTGGTTCAAGCCCTGGTGTAGCCACAATAACATCCACACACACTGTTGGGCCCTTGAGCAATGTCCTTAGTCCTGCATTGCTCAAGGGGGGATTGTCCCAATTGCAATTGTAAGTCGCTGGATGAAAGCATCAGCTAAAAACCAGATTATTATTATGAGCAGTGTCTCAGATGAGCCTGTGTGGTTATAGGGGTAAGTATGTGATGGCTCTTTCTATGCTGTCCTCAGGAGTGGAGGAGAACATGCAGGAGGTGGTGGGCCACATCACAGAAGGGGTCTGCAGACCTCTGAAGGTGGGTGTGGAGTTTAAATACCAGACGGGCCACGGGATTGGACAGCATGCTTGGGCTCGCTGTGTACTGGGCTATATGCCATGCGGGTTAACATGTCTGTGTTAATGAACAGCATGAGCGCATGTACTTCACCAAACCTTGTATGTGGTCTGACATTTGAGCTACATTTGTTGGTGAGATCAGTTGATATTCCTGGTACTGGTTTCTGCGGTGGGTGTGTTTGTGTTTGTGTGTGTTTGTGTGTGTGTCCTGAGGTCTGTTCTATGAGCAAATGGATGTTGCCGACTGAGCAATTAAGTCATTGAGAGCAGAGAAGCGTGAAGGTACAGCGACAGGTGTGCCATCCAGCTTCTGTAACCTGCTACACAGCAAGCCCGGCTGCCAGACTTCACCACTGAAGCATGAAGCAGTGTACACTGTACAGAATGTGTGACGTAGTCCCTGTTATTACCTGTTACTGATTTGTTCCTAATCACGTTCTCGTAGATGGATTGTCGTTGAATGGCGGATTGACTTGTGGTCATGTTAATGTACTTAACGCCACGTTCTCATAGATGGATTGTGCTTGAATGGCGGATTGACTGGTGGTCATGTTGATGTGCTTACATCATGTTCTCATAGATGGATTATGGTTGAATGGCGGATTGACTGGGGGTCATGTTAATGTGCTTAACATCATGTTCTCGTAGATGGATTGTGCTTGAATGGCGGATTGACTGATGTTTTGTTAAATCCCGCGCTCATCCTCCCTGGTTTGGTGTGTGACTCAGGTGCGCATCGAGCAGGTGATCGTGGCCGAACCAGGGGCTGTTCTGCTGTACAAGCTCTCCAACCTGCTCAAGTTTTACCACCACACTATCAGGTACTGGCAAAAACACTAACACACCTAACCATACCATCAGGTACCTCTGAAAACACTAACACGCCTAACCATACCATCAGGTACCCCCAAAAACACTAACATGCCTAACCATACCATCAGGTACCCCCAAAAACACTAACACACCTAACCATACCATCAGCTACCTCTGAAAACACTAACACGCCTAACCATACCATCAGGTACCCCCAAAAACACTAACACACCTAACCATACCATCAGCTACCGCTGAAAACACTAACACGCCTAACCATACCATCAGGTACCCCCAAAAACACTAATATACCTAACCATACCATCAGGTACCTCTGAAAACACTAACACGCCTAACCATACCATCAGCTACCTCTGAAAACACTAACACGCCTAACCATACCATCAGGTACCCCCAAAAACACTAACATACCTAACCACACAGTCGGGTACCCCCAAAACACTAACACACCTAACCATACCATCAGGTAGCTCTGAAAACACTAACACGCCTAACCATACCATCAGCTACCTCTGAAAACACTAACACGCCTAACCATACCATCAGGTACCCCCAAAAACACTAACATACCTAACCACACAGTCAGGTACCCCCAAAACACTAACACACCTAACCATACCATCAGGTACCTCTGAAAACACTAAGACACCTAACCATACCATCAGGTACCCCCAAAAACACTAACATACCTAACCATACCATCAGGTACCCCCAAAAACACTAGCACACCTAAACACACCTAACCACACAGTCAGGTACCCCCAAAACACTAACACACCTAACCACACAGTCAGGTACCCCCCAAAAACACTTGCATATCCAACCACACCATCAGGTACCCCCGAAAACACTTAACTCACCGAACTATACTATCAGGCCCCCCTCCCCCCCAAAACACTTGCATACCTAACCACACCATCAGGTACCTTCTCCCCAAAGCACTAACATAACTAACCACACCATCAGCTACCTCAGAAAACACTAATACACCTAACCACACAGTCAGGTACCCCCAAAATAATAACACACCCAACCACACAGTCAGGTACCCCCAAAAACACTAACCTACCTAACCATACAATCAGGTACCTCCCAGAAGACTAACAGCTAAGGACAGGGCAGTACTACATTGCCAAACCTGAACCCCATGTGACCAGAGCAGCATCATGGGAAATGTATTTCTCTGAAGAGGTTCTGTAGTTCGGAGGTTAGTTTCTCTCTGTGTGTGTTTGCAGTGGCATCATCGGCACCGGTGCAGCCTCCCTGCTCCTCACTGTGGAGGAGATGCACGTTCTCAGCAAGAAGATGTTCTTCAACAGCCTCAGTCTGCACGCCAGCAGACTCATGGACAAGGTGGGCAACTCCTTAGAGCATGACACGTTAGAGCGCGACATCCCACAATGCAACACACGCCAAGGGGGCATCCTAAAGCTGCTCTGTCTGCTGGGCGTCCTGCAGGCCGCAGTGTCTGCATTTGCTCCTACCTTGCTCTACACAACCTGATTTCACTCATTATTTTACCTGCTTGGTTCAGATAATAAGCTGTAGTGGATGGTTGAAGCAAATGCCCGCAGACATTGCAGCCCGCAGGACGTGGAGCCCCCCCCCCCCCCCCCAGAATGTACTCGCTGCATGAACAAGGGTCAGTGTGACTTTTTCAACCAGAACGTCTCAATTCTCAGGATGCATTTCCGCATTTTTATTGTGAACAGACACGCCCCAGCCCATGCCTAATTCTACTCTAATGTTGTGCTGCGGTAGTAAACATCCTGCTCATCAGTGCTGTGACGCAGACGCTTAGCGGTCAGCTAGTCTTCCGCCGAAATACCCCATAAACAGCCCAGGATACGCGTGACACTCAGGCAGGAAAGCCGCATCAGTCCGCTCGATGTGGGAGGGGGGTGGGGGGCGGTGTTAAATTAGAGTCAAAACAGCCCCGAACACAGACAGGTGTGAGTACGAGAGCGTCGTTTTCCCCGGACGGTCGATACCAGCAGCGGGTCCTCACGCGTAGCTGCTGACAGAATTACCCGCTCAGAACGAACGGTGCTAATCGAATCACGGGGGGTTAAGACATCACACATCGCTTCCAGCCCCAGCCGGAGCGGTGAGCTCCTGATAAACACAGCCCTGTTACTACGACAACCAAGCGCTGTGGGGCATGGGAGTCTGAGAAACAGTGGGGGTGTTTAAAAATAAGGAACTGCATACGAGATTACCTGATTAATTAACAGACGTAAGTTGCTCATTAGAAAAATGTGATGTTATATACACCATAGCCTCATGCTTGGCAAAGGTAACAGTACTATGAACCAGAGCAGGTTGACCCAATGATATGAGATGAGGATGTGTTTCGCTAATGAATCAGTACTCAGATATTACTTCTAATGAATCGTAATCTTGTAAAAGTCCAGTCATCTAATTGGACGCAGTGATTCTGAGCAAATCAAACACTGACGACTTGTAGCACCCATGAAACGTTGAAGTGGTGTTTGGTGGTGAAGTCCTTTATGATACTGGATAAAAGGTTGAGGTGGTGTTGGGTAGTGTAGTCCATTAGGGGACTGGAAGAAAGGTCAAGGTTGTGTTTAATAGTGTAGTCATTAAAGGGACAGGATGAAAGGTTGAGGTTGTTTTTGGTAGTGTAGTCATTTAGGGGACTGGATGAAAGGTTGAGGTTGTGCTTAGTAGTGTAGTTCTTTAGGGGACTGGATGAAAGGTTGAGGTGATGTAATCTTTTGGGAAATTGGCTTAAACATTGAGTTGGTGTGACCATGTACGAGCTGTAACGTAATGTGATTAGGTGGTTTAGTGCTGTAGGAGGCTGGATGAACGTCTGAGCCGGTGTAAGGCTCTAATCTGTCCCGACCGCAGGTGGAGCTTCCCCCTCCAGACCTGGGCCCCACAGCCTCCCTCACCCAGACTCTGTCGCTGCTCAGGGAGGTGCTGACCTCACACGACTCCTCCATGGTTCCTCTGGACGCCCGGCAGGCAGACTTCGCCCAGGTACGGTGACACCTGACCGGGCTCTCTGGGAAGGTCTTGGGGTCCAGACCACCAAGACCCTCTTTTTCTTTTTCTAAATTAATGGGTGTTCTCATCCCCCTCTGGTGGTTAAAAGAGAAGGTCCCTGCATACCCAACATCCTCAATGAAGCCACTCAGAACTGATTTGTCTTTACATCTCCAGTCTTTCGGCTTTTGTACTCTGACAACCAATAGAATGAGAGAATTTTCTACAAGAGTCAACTAGTGTCTGAAAAAAAAAAAAAACTGTATTCCTCCATTAGTCAGGGACAAAAAGGGATAGATTGATTGATCTTTACGTTTACATTCTTTGCGCTTTTCTAGACCTTCAAAGCGCTTACAGTGATAAGGGGGAAACTCACTTCAAACCACCACCAATGTGTAGCACCCACTTAATAACTTGGTAATGCATAGGCAGCCATTTTGCACCTGAATGCTCACCACACACCAGCTGACGTGGAGAGGGAGGGAACAATGCTTTTGCTGTTGGGAATTGGTCATTCTAATTCCTTTAATATTAGGTATTAGGTAGGAATTGGGAATTCCCAACAGCAAAAAGGATGGAAATTTAGCCAGGACACCGGGGAAAATTTATTTGCAAAGAGTGTGATGGAATCTTTAATGACCACAGCGTGTCAGGACCTCGGTTTAACACCTCATCCGAGATGGCCTGACGGCGTGTTTCTCCTGGTCCAGGTCCTGTCGTGTATCCTGGACCCTCTCCTGCAGCTCTGCACGGTCTCTGCCAGCAACCTGGGCACAGCCGACATGGCCACCTACATGGTCAACTCGCTCTACATGATGAAAACCACGCTGGCTCTCTTCGAGTTCACTGACAAGCGTCTGGAGATGCTGGAGTTCCAGGTACCGCCGCGGTCTCCCAGCTCCAAAAATCCTGTTTGCCTCACTTCTGTGCATTCCAGGACACGATAGCATTAGCACGTTAGCAGCCATTGAGCAAACATATAGAGCAACTTACAGGGTACACCTGTACACCTGTGTTGTGTGTTGAACTTACACCTGTGTTGTGTGTACCTGTGCGGCAGATCGAGGCTCATCTGGACACGCTGATTAACGAGCAGGCCTCCTACGTGCTGACAAGAGCCGGACTGAGCTACAGCTACAGCTGTGTGCAGCAGCATGGAGCAGAGCAGGTGGGTGTGTGTGTGTGTGTGTGTGTGTGTACGTGCCAGACTGAGCTACAGCTACAGCTCTGGTGTGTGTGTGTGTGTGTAGCTGTAGCCCAGCAGGTGTGTGTGTGTGTGTGTGTGTGTGTGTGTGTGCATGCATTTGTGCGTGTGTCTGTGTCTGTGTCTGTGTGTGTGTGCAGGAGCACGGAGCACAACAGGTGTGTGTGTGAGTCTGTGTGTGTGTGAGTGTGTGTGTGTGTGCAGGGGCACGGAGCACAGCAGGTGGGAGAGGCCGGGGAAGCCTAAAACCAATCACATCACTCAATGTAGTCAGCATGGATCTAACATCTCTGCTCAATTATATGTGAATGGTAAAAACAATTTTATATTGCTTTACAATTGAGGCCTCTAATTCACCCGTTCACACACACCAACGGTGACTGGCTCCCATGCAAGGCACCAACCAGCTCATCTGGAGCAATTGAGGGTTAGCCGTCTTGCCCAAGGTCACTTCCTCTTCTTGTCTCCTGAGCTAATGTCGCCCCCCATGTGCTACAGAGTCTAACCAATTGCATAACCTTATACGTAGGTTTCATTTCAACAACTACACTCAGTGAGCACTTTATTAGGTAGACCAGTACACCAGCTTGTTAATGCAAACACAGGAAATCATGTGGCAGCAACTACATGCATACAAGCATGCAGAAGTGGTCAAGAGGTTCAGCTGTTTTTTAGATCAAATGTCAGAATGGGGAAGAAATGTGATCGAAGTGACTTTGATCGTGGAATGATTGTTGGTGCCAGACAGGAAAAAACATACTTCGCTACAGTCAGTACAGAAGGACCCAAATTACACCCAAATTACCTGGGCTTTCTGACATTTCAAACAGGTCATATTACTGGAGTTTCTTTACAAAGTCTTGCCCAGGACGTCATAATACAGCCCAGTAGATTATTTTCAGGGTAAATCTTTGAATATGAATGATATCTACAGCTGGTTACATGTTTTACTTGTGTTATTTAGCTGTATAAATCCCCCAAAAACCCCTCTGCTTCACTCTCATACTCTGCACCATGCGCAAGTTTCTTTCGCCGGAGCAGTTGTACACATGACCTCTGTCTAACACACGCCGTTTCCATGGCAACGCCCTGACTGCGACAGACGAAAACCGTTAATGGAATCGCTGATCACGGCACTAAGCCAAACCGACAACAACAACAACACAAGAGCTAATGAGAGTATTTAAAAAAAAACATCGCTCGCTGTGTGGCGGAAAACGTACGCTTCCCAAAAACCCAGAAATAGTCTAATTTACTCAACTGAGTAAACTGCAGTGCCTGCTGAGATTTTTCCACCTGGTTAAACCTGTAAAATGTACTTGATTTGGGTGACACAAACATTAACCTGTGGATGGTGATGTGCACTGTTCTCCTGACTGGGGTCAGACCTGTAGTAGAGGGCTGTGTGGGAGGTCTCGCTGCCCAACCAGGAAACTCTGTGTATAAAAGCTGTGGCTCGCAGCAAAAGCCTCTCCACAGCCCGAATGAAGCATTGTTTCGTGATTTGTTTTTGTTTTTTTAAGCTTAGTTTCTTGGAATCGGAGAATAGCAGCCTCAAGGTTGTTGTGAGTGAAAAAGCGAGCGTAAACAGAGACAGAGAGAGCTTGTTTCTTTCTCTCTTTCCCTCTTTCTCTGTCAAATAAAAAAATGCTTTACCCTTGCTTAGATTATGGCAGGCAGAGACATACTCAGCCTCTGTTGTGGAATCCTCTTTCCCCTCCAGAAGAATTTCCAGTGTATTTGGTTCCAGTAGATATTGGAATTGACTTATTGGCACAGTTAATTTGGAAAATTTGGGAAATATTTATGATTAAGAGGTACAGTACGGGATGTAAAAATTGTGGCGACTCGTCTCAATGGTGAGGCTGTGGCCTATACTCTGGGAGAGGCTGGGTTGGGGGAAGTAACCTTGGCATACCTGAGCGCTGCATTGTGCCAGCTGCTCTGCTCTTGTTCTGGTGTTGTGCCTGGCGCACTCAGCCCTGGCCTCTGTCCGATGCACCAGTGAATGAGAGGCGTGAATTAAAGTGTCATTTTACTGGAGCCTTCGGAGAACCTGACTGCAGCTCCATCAGAGGTGACGAGGGCCTGCTTTTAGTGCACATAAGGTTCTAATTTAGAGTGTGTGTGTGTGTGTAGTGTGTATGCATGTGTCTGTGTGTTGTGTGTGAAGTGTGAGTTTGTGTGTGCATGTACCTTAACTCTAAATGGAGTTAAACATGAAACCTTTCTGCACATTTTAAAGCAAGATTGCTTTAATTATTTTTAAAAAAGGAAAAAGGCCCTGTGCAAAAGTTTGGGAACCCTGTTGGATTATTCTTTGTTACTTTTAAAAAAGATAATTACTAAGGCCCAGACCCAGGTGATTTAATCTTTAGGGATTCAATGAGATGGGCTGAACTTTTTATTCTGAAGTAACTCCATGCCATCTAAAGAACTGCAGTGGCTGTTCTGTCTGGTGTTAACAACCAATGGTTCCTCTAAACATTTGTCCAAGGATTTCAGAATGAAGATGGCTAATTTCCACCAAGAAGGAGAAGGTTACAAAAACCTACCTATGTCCACTGTCAGAAACATTATTAGAAAATGGAAGATAAATGGAACAGTTGAATTCAAGGCAAGGTCTAGAAGACTTAAGATTTAAGAAGAATGGCCCGAGACCTGGTGAGAAATGCTCAGAAGAACCCACTCATCACTGCAAAAGAGCTTCATAAAATAGTAGCTAACACAGGTCTAGCTATTCACAGGACAACAATACAAGTACTTTAAACAACAAAGACCTTGCCAGAAAGAATGACCTCAACACAAAATTAAGCCTCTGAAGTATGCAAAAGAAAACATTGAGAAGCCCGAAGCCTTTTGGAACAATGTGCTTTGGACTGACAAAACCAAAATTGAACTTTTTGGCCAGCACCAGAGAAGTTATGTTTGGAGAAAATCGTTATGCTTTGGGGCTACGTGGCAGCTGGGGGCACAGGAAATATTGTGCAAGTGGAAGGAAGAATGGATTCCACCAAATATCAAGAAATTCTAATGGCTAATGTTCAAAGGTCAGTCTAGAGATTGAAGTTGAAGTTTGGTATTCCAGCAAGACAATGATCCAAAGCATACCTTGAAATCTACCGTGATGTACCTCCGGGAAAGACGGATAAAGGTTTTGGAATGGCCACCACAGCCCTCAGTATATCAGTTATTGAAAATCTTTGGAGAGATTCCAAATATGCCGTACAGGCAAGGAGGCTGAAGAATGTGTTCCGACAGGAAGAATGAGTAAAAATTCTAAAAGCAAGAATTGAAAGACTCAATTCTGACTCAAAGCTGGCTACAGGAAACTGTTGCTGACAAGGTTCCCAAACTTTTGCACAGGGCCTTTTTCCTTTGAAATTAGAAGAAATGTGTCATGTTTAATGTTGTACCATTTAGAGGTCTGGTTCGCTTCAGTTCACTTAGATATTAATTATAATAGGCTTTTTGACCGGGGCACCCAAGTTTTTGCACATTACTGTACTTGTATAATATGTGTGTTTGCATGTGTAGTGTGTGTGTGTGTTTATGTTTATGTTTATGTATGTGTATGTGTGTGTGTGCATGTACATGTGTAATGTGTGTGCATGTACATATGTAATGTGTGTGTGTAGTGTATGTGTGTGTATGTACATGTGTAATGTGTGTGTGCAGTGTGTATGTGTGTGTATGTACATGTGTAATATGTGTGTGCAGTGTGTATGTGTGTGTATGTACATGTGTAATGTGTGTGTGCAGTGTGTATGTGTGTGTATGTACATGTGTAATGTGTGTGTGCAGTGTGTATGTGTGTGTATGTACATGTGTAATGTGTGTGTGCAGTGTGTATGTGTGTGTATGTACATGTGTAATGTGTGTGTGCAGTGCGTATGTGTGGTTTTTGAATGGGATCCACAGTTATGGAATGGATAAGTAGTGACGACTGGTTCAGCTCAGGGCAGGTTCACATGAGGACACACTCACTGCCTCCCACATACTGTAACTGGAAAACTATTGGCATACTCATCTCTCTCTCTCTCTCTCTCTCTCTCTCTCTCTCTCTCACTCTCTCACTCCCTCTCTCTCTCTCACTCTCTCCCTCTCTCTCTCTCTCTCCCACTCTCTCTCACTCCCTCTCTCTCTCTCACTCCCTCTCTTTCTCTCCCTCCCTCTCTCTCCCTGTCTCTCTCTCTCTCTCACACTCACACTCACACTCCCTCTCTCCATCTCCCTCCCTCTCTCTCTCTCTCTCTCTCTCTCTACATATGTCCCTCTTTCTCCCTCTCTCTCCCTCTCTCTCCGTCTCAGCGTGACCTGACAGGAGCTCAAAACGTGCGCAGAGAGAGGGAGCTAGCATGAGTGTGTGTTAATGGGATGGACTGGGGACTACACTTTCCCTTCCAATGAGTTACCTCATGTGACAGTGTTACCTTATATGACACCTTATGACAGAGTTACCTTATATGACACTAAGCTCCGTTTCCTAATTACAAAATCCTGTGGAAATAACCTACATCTGCTGGATTAGTGACGTGAAAAAAAACATAGTGATGATGTTAATCATGCATGGTCCTAATCTAGATTTTATAATGAGCTGATATTATTATCCTTAGCTGTGTAATGTGGAAACCATTCAGTACTTGTATTTAGCACACATATTGCTAAGTAACAGGACTGCATGTGTACAGCAGTGTTTTAAAGAGAGAATCCTTGTGACTGTGCATTGAGTGTGTATTGCATTTTGTGCTAGGAAAATTGTATGTTCCAAGTCAAAGTGAAAACTAAGTGAACAGACTGACGGACTTTGAAATGAATTATGGGAGATTGAGGCAAGGCACGCATGGATATAACTGCATACAGCCTCTTACAAGATGAAAGACAGCAGCTTAATGTGCACATAATATTGACCTCCCTCATTTCATTCATATAGCGCTTTTCTCACACTGAAAGTGCTTTACAGTGATGAGGGGGAAACGTCTCAACCACCACCAATGTGAAGCACCCACCTGGGTGATGCAATGGCAGCCATTTTGTGCCAGAATGCTCACCACATATCAGCTGAGGTGGAGAGGGAGAGAACAATGTATTTGCCAATTGAATCAGGGGATGATTAGGTGGCAGGCTGACAGCCAGGTTGTCATAGAGCTGAACTTGAACAACTCTATGGCAGGATTCTGTTTTCCTAATTTCCTGTCTCTACGTTCCAGGGGCCGCTGTCCAACATGGCGGGAATGGACAGCTCCTCACTGAAATCCGCCATGGTGAGTCACACACACACTCATGCATACATGCGCACACCCACACATTGACACTCACACATACACACACACACACACACACACACTTACGCACACACACATACTCACACACACTCACATCAAAGTTCTGCTCATGCCAGGTCTCCAGACATGGGAAGCTCTGTACGTAAACCACAGACATGTTTGTATGTAGGCTGTATGTTTTAAACAAGCATGTCAGCGTGAATTCTGCCACATAAACCTGGGCACGCTGCATTTTATATGTATTCATCTCATTATAACCTCTCTCTCTCTCTCGACAGGTGCAGTTTGACCGCTACCTGTCCTCTCCCGACACACTTCTGATGCCCCAACTCAACTTCCTCCTCAGTGCAGCCATCAAGTGAGCAGGCTTAAAAATGTCACTCTTTGTGCTATGCTAGAGCATCTGAACATGTAATGACACTAATGTGATGACCAGAGGAATAACCTCTCCTGAAGTCAGAATCAGGCTTACTGTATATTGCTTGTGGATTTGAAATGCTAGCACTCTGCGCTACAAGTTGGGTGAACACGAAAGAAAGCAGGTTGAATATCTAAGCGATACAAATATGTATTTTTTTATCAACGACCAAAACAGAGACAAACTGAATGAAAACGTAACGCTTTGGGCCGGGTGAGATCCGCGTTCCCGCAACGGGAGTATTACGATCGAATACTTCCAACTCGCAGGTGGTGGACTGCTGTTTGTTAAAAAAAAAAGAAAGAAAAAAAACAGGAGCGTAAATGGACGGCGCGGTGCTTTTTGGAGGAAATTAACACGTGAATCACGGTTTCTTGGAAATGCGGTAGTGCTGAGAGAGGACGCAGGTAGCACTCCGTGTACCTGTGGATAATGGTCTTCGTTAATGCCGCTGAGGGCGGAGGGTTGTGCACTTAGAATGTTCTAGAACTCGCCTTGATTCGTTTTTATCATTTGCGTGTTTTTTTCTTTTCCGTCGTGCTGAAACATTTTTAGAAACATTACTGGATTTAAAATTTGTTTTTTTGTCTCTCGGTGCTCTCAAGTAACCTCACGCTACATAAGTAGAATTTTTTTTATGAACTAAGTGTTTTGGATACAGAACTTTACTGAGCAGGTTTTTCAAGAATTCAAATGTTTTTGAAGTTTAACTGGCCTATGGAGCATGCAGTCCCTACGTAATATTCGCTTTTCACAACTTTATTAGCAGACTAGTATAGTCATCAAGTAACAAATACATAGTTTTTCTGTGATAACTATCGGATGTTCAGAAAATAGCAGATTCAGTTTTGCGTATGATGTCAGAATAGAATAAAAAGACCTCGTAAAAATAATGATACAGGAGTGCTGTGTTCTGTTGTGTATTTGGAGAAAGACTTTTCCTTTGCTGCGGCGGAAACCGTATTAACTAAAGAGCACTAACCTGCACGCTGCATTCAGTTTTTAATTTAGCGGAGTTGAATTTAATTTAATTTAAAGATGCGTTTAGTAACCCCGAGGCGTTTTAGCATCTCTGTCTGAAATCGAAATGTCGGTAGCAGACGGAGGGGAGGCTCAGCGCGGTTCTGACCGTGTTTGAACCCAGTTTGAAAGGAGGCCCTAATGTGGACGGGCTGTGCTCACAGCAGCACACGGGAAGGGAGGGGGGGCAATGCGGATCAACGCCAGGCTTTTAGGAGAGAGAGAGGGAGTATGTGTGAGAGAGAATGGGAGCGAGTGTGTGAGAGAGGGATTCAAGGGAGAAGCGAGCAAGAGAGGTTTGAGGGCAAAATCAGAGCGAGAGAGAGAAAGGAGGGTTTTGAGGGTGAAATGAGAGCAAGAGAGTGCGAGGGAGCGGTTTGAGGGCGATGAGAGCCTTATTACCCGGCCGAAAGCTGGCCTGGTCCTCCCTGGCTCTGTCGTACTGGTACACTCCTCTCCCCAGCCAACAAGCCGTCATTACCTCTCCCTCCCCCTCTCCATCTCTCCAGCTGTGGAGCGGCTAGGTGGCCGTTTGCGATGTTTTTTTTTTTTTTTGCGATGTCAGTCCAACTGAGACTGAAAAATGAGTCACATGACCTCGTTTTGAGCACTTTCATTCTGTGTGACTGTGTGCATGCGATTGTGTCCGTGTGTGTACGTGCGTGTGTGTTTGCTTGTGCTGGGTGCCTCTCGCCCTTTTGTGCATTTGTGCATCTGGGCCTTCCTCTTCTCTCTGTCCTGGTTAGATCCAGTTTGCACTCTTCTTTCAAGACAGTAGTGCACATCTTTGTGTGAAATCTCCAGTGTCTTGGCGATCTCACACATTGGATAGCATCCTTCTCTCAAAACAATTGGCTGAGAGGCGTCTTTTTTGGCCATTTTTAAACCAAAAGTTAACTTTTTGCCGGTTTCATTAAACAGCACAATTGTCATATAATGGGATTGGATTCTCGAGTACCAATTTAGCACGGAATACAACACAGAGTTGTTAGTACACTGGAGTAATAGCAGCTGTCATCTGTAAATACAGTTATTTCAAACAACAATAATAATGGGTATCATTGTACTGTTTTGCTAAATTTAATGCTACCATGTTGAATATAAGTATCAATTTATGGATCAAAATGGAATGTACGTCCTGATTAATATGTTAATATATCGTTGCATGATGATGTATTGGGCACAGCCCTAGTGCTTGTTTTGTGTGAGTGAGTTTAAAAGCTCATCAGTTGTGTTAAACATTGTGGTCATTTGACGTGAAATATAAGAATAGATATAAAACTGCTTCTTTTGACCACGCTGTGATTTTCATTCAATTTCTTTTTGGATATATATATATATATATATACATACATTCATTCTCTGTTCCCCAAACTCGTGTTTACGATCGTGAGAATTTCTTCCGAGTCAGTGACTGGAAAGGCTGGTATTACAACTGTAGATGGCGCTCTAAGCCATGTTATCACCTGTTAAAACATTATGAAACATGACAGAAGTGAAATTGAAATTGAGCAAGCTTTTTTTGCACCAGCTTTCATACCGACATGGCCATGCTGCCAGTAATTTTCTTTCACGTGGAAAATGGCTCGCAAATTTAGTCAGTTTTAATTCAAAGAAAACTCTCTTAATAGAAACGAACACAAGATGAAATTGAAGATTATTTAAAAACCCAGCGCTGAAATCATTTGTAGATGAAAGTTGGTTTTGAGGAACATCGAACCTGAAGTGTCCGCCACCGCAGGTATTCTGAGTGACGCTGTGAAATGAAAGAGCTCCATTCAACGGGCCTGTCTGAACCCGGCCTGCCAGGGAGACCAGCGCTCGGCAGACCACATCAGGTCATAACGACCACATGAGGTCATAAAAACAGGTGGTCACCGTTGCCTCTTCATAAGGAGTCCTGACGTGCGTTCAAGACGGCGAACGCTCGCGGGGATCTATGTTTGTAGCAAACACTTAGGCCTACTGTTGAACAATTGTAAATGAACATTCTATTTAGTTCGCCACCAACGCCCTTTTAATACAAATGGATGCGACTTAGATCTAACAATACCGTTGCTTACCTGTGATCTATTTTTAAAGGTAAGAATAATGTTACATTGATTAAAGTGTAATTATAGCAGCCAAATAATTGTTATTTTTTGTTCTCTGCAGACATTCTCACCTTGTCAAACGGTTAGCTAACGTTCGTGGCGAATATAAAAACTTTGACTATGTTGGCGAACGCTAGTTAACATTCGCCATGTTGAACGCTCGTCTGGACAATATGACCACCCATTCTGCAGCCGGCTGGCATGTACACAGTCCCACCTTTCTGTTTAAAAAAAGGGCCGTCTTTAAACACTGGCCGAGGGCCCAAGCTCGGTTTAAACTCCAGTCGGGAATAGCTTTCACCGTGCGTAAACGTTTGGACTGTCTCCTCTGTATTAAAAAATAGTAACCGTCTCCTTCCCTTGTGGAGCGAGTAAAATATTGACTCGTGTTTATAAACGGAGCCCGACCCAACGGCGAAAAGCAGGCTCCATTGAGAAAAGGAAGTCTGGCTCGATTCCGCCTCCCCCTAAATCTCTCCTCTGGAGGTTGACGTTCATTCTTAATGGCAGACTGGAATGCTTGGAGGCTTTTATCCCACCATGTGGCCAATCACAATGCGGGGAGAAAATGTTAACGTTTAGGTATTCCAGCCAAACTGTAACGGTATTAAAATAATACCTGAAATGTATAAAAAATAATATTTGTATGTTGTTTTTGTCTACATGATGAGAAAATCGTGAAAACTCATGTCTTTAAGTATGTCTAAGTGCTATGTAAAGCCAGAAGTGCCACTTGGTGTAGGCTGATCCCATTTCTGTTCTCCCCATCTGAATAAAGTGGGGGGAAGAAAATAGTGACAGAGTATCATTCTCTTGTAAAATAAAAAGTGCTTTATTCTGTTATTCAGACACAGGTTGTTGTGCAGTACAGTCCATTAAGCAGTGATTACAGGGTCTATACAAACTATATTCTAATGTCATTATATGCATTGCATGTCATTATAGTGGTCTTACCCATCTGATTATTTGTTGTAAGCATTTTCAGCGTTCTCTATTCCAAGTGTAGTGTGGTTTTGCAGAGTATTGTCTAGGTTGTGTTAATGTGAGTTATGTGTCTATGTGTGTGGGGATTCTGGAAGATGGAGTCCGATTCCAGTAGAATGTGAGGTATTTAACCATGTGTTTGCAGAGTATTGTATAGGTTTGTGTTATTGTGAGTTGCGTTGTTTATGTTTGTCGGGGTTCTAGGAGAATTAGTCTGATTCCAGCGGAATGCGATGTATTTAACCATGTGTTGCAGAGTATTGTAAAGGTTGTGTTATTGTGAGTTATGTGTTCTTTGTGTGTGTCTGTGGGGATTCTGGGAGATGTAGTCCGATTCCAGCAGACTGTGACGTATATAATTGTATGTTGCAGGGAGCGCGTACTTGGGGATTCTGGGAGATGTAGTCCAGTTCCAGCAGAATGTAACATATATAACCGTGTGTTGCAGGGAGCACATGTGTGTGGGGATTCTGGGAGATATGTGGTCCAATTCCAGCAGAATGTGACATGTATAACCGTGTGTTGCAGGGAGCAGATGTGTGGGGATTCTGGGAGATGTAGTCCAGTTCTAGCAGAATGTGACACATATAACCGTGTGTTGCAGGGAGCAGATGTGTGGGGATTCTGGGAGATGTAGTCCAATTCCAGCAGAATGTGACACATATAACCGTGTGTTGCAGGAAACAGATGTGTGGGGATTCTGGAAGATGTAGTCCAGTTCCAGCAGAATGTGACATGTATAACTATGTGTTGCAGGGAGCAGATGTGTGGGGATTCTGGGAGATGTAGTCTAGTTTCAGCAGAATGTGACATGTATAACCGTGTGTTGCAGGGAGCAGATATGTGGGGATTCTGGGAGATGTAGTCCAGTTCCAGCAGAATCTGACCTATATAACCGTGTGTTGCAGGGAGCAGATCTTCCGGCAGTCCACGGAGCTGGTGTGTCGGGCGTACGGGGAGCTGTACGCGGCGGTGACCGACACGGCGAGCGGGTACAAGGACCCCGAAAGCTTGCTGCACCGATCACCCCAGCAGGTCCAGACCCTGCTGTCCTGAGAACAGGACAGAATGGGGGCCCTGGACGGGACAGGATGGGATGGGACAGGGACGGAGGAACAACACCCCCCTCTCTCTGTGCCAGTTCGGAGGCTCCTCATCCTGCAGCCCTGCCTAGGACAGTCTGACTGAAGGGTGTCGGGGGGTGTCTTTCTTTCTGACCTCTGACCTTTGAACTGAGGCTTCCTCTGTGTGATTCAGATTCTCTCGTTCTCTCTCTCTCTGATATTGTGAAGGAGGTGAAAATCCGGCCAAACTTTGTACTCTTTTTGTATTTATTTTTGATTTCACTGTGGATGAAGGTTCCCACTGACTGGAAAAGAAGCATGTGGAGAGAGTCACTTCTGCAGTCACATGCATAACGCACTAACATATGCACAGAAACACGCATGCACAGACACACACACACACACACACACTCACACTCACACACACACTCTCTCTCTCTCTCACACACTTACACACACACACACACACTCTCTCACTCTCTCTCACACACACACACACTCTCACACACACACTCTCTCTCTCTCTCTCTCTCTCTCTCTCACACACACAGCCCCTTGTGCTGTAGCTCTGCTTCACTAATCAGGAACAGATCTGCCTTTCATCTCATTAAATCGTTTTTTTCTTCTTAACTCCATTAAAATAAAATAAATCTGAATGTTTCAAAGCCTGCACTCCCCCCCCCCCCCCCCCCCCCCCCCGTCTCTGACACAGATAGTTAAATGAAATTTTGTGGTGGCCAGGCCGCGACGGTGGCCAATCAGAGCGAGGCTGAGCACATTCTCGCAGACAATGGCGCTTTCATGTTGGCGAGGCTGAGGAGGCAGTCACGCCATCGTCTGACTGCAGGCAGCATCCCACCAGCCGCCATTCACCCGCTGCCTGTGCGTATGGAGGGAGGAGGGAGCGATACAGCGCTGTGTATGGGGGTATGGAGAGATGGAGAGAAGAGGGAGAGATGGACAGAGTGATACTGTGCTGTATGGAAGGAGGAGTGAGAGATGGAGGGAGAGATGGAGTGATACTGCGCTGTATGGAGGGAGGAGCAAGAGATGGAAAGAGTGATATTGTGCTATATCTGGGGTGCGGAGGGATGAGGGAGAGATGGAAAGAGTGGTATTGCGTTTATACTATTATTAAATGCCTCAGCTGGGGAAGACTGTAGACTGACTGTAGATTTGGGAAAATATTGTATGAAATAAAATAAAGAAAATTATCCTTTTTTTTTTATTGAATACAACTCTCTTTTAAAACCTTTGATGGGGATTCCCTTTGGGCTTGGGTGGGGTGTTTGAATAAATGGATAGCACATGAATGTGTCGTTGAATCAGTGCAGTTTGTCGCCGTGCCTCAGGCCAGGGGAAGATCAGAACGGAACCCTGCCGTCTCTTGAGTACGATGAGGCCAACATTCTAGAACCCTACCGCGTCGCCTTGACGACTGGATTCAGCCGGTATTCATCAGAAGAATCTAGATGTTCAGCTTGAGTGGTGGCCTCCAAATGCCTCTGAGACGTTATTGGTTTGGAGTTTGAATTGTATCAAATTTGTACTGTACATCTTATGAGTCCGTTGTATTTGGAGTCCCTGTGTCAGATCAATGACCAGGGTGGCCTTTAAACCCTTATGTGTGCTTGAGTGCTTGAGCCAAAAACAAACCCGCCATTAAGTTTATCCTTATTGTCGGGAGTGTACATACAGTAATACGTTTTCCCAGAATGAATGAAATGCCTGCCCTTTTAAGACGACTTTCATAAAATATGAGCTGATGAAAACCATATGAGAGAAGGGTCTATTGAAAGACTAAAAAACCCATTGTTATCCTGAGGATGCACAAGGAACTGCAGCCAATAAAAGGTAGAAAAGGACCAGGCTGTGTTTGGAGCAGCTGGTTATTGACACGAGTTAGGCCAAGCGTGTACCATTGTCTGAAGAAAACGCCATTTTACGTAAAGACTAGCTTGGTTAGTATGCAGTAATTATGACCATTTGGGTAGAGAACTAGTGTTATTGTTGTCCAACTACATACTACATTGTATTCAGTATGTGTGTCCTACGGTACATTATATACGATACTGTCTGTATAAATGTTTGTGCACAGAAATTGTGAGAATTGTGCGAAGAAAATATTCAAGTTTATGCATGTATTTATTTTTTTAAATATATTTTTTCCATATGGAGGGGGACAGTGCAGTTATTTCCAGCTGAATATATTCCACATTTTCCATCGGACTGTTTTCTATGACTTATAATAAATATAGACAGAAATAAAACATTTTAACTTTTACATCATAATTTTTATAGCTAACAGGCCTACACTGCGAAATGTGTTTCCAGTCGTGGCTGTGAGTGATGCCAATTCTTTACAAACAGGCGGTCAAGACTGAACGTAGCTAATATTCTAATAGTGATAGCCACTGTACAGTACACAAACATGGGCTTACACTGGTACATAATTAATTCTGTGCTCTGAACTGGTGTAACCACAATAAGATCAGTGCAGCGGTTGGGTCCTTGAGCAAGAACCTTAACCCCATATTGCCTTAACACCAACCATAACCCCCTGCTTAGTCTAATCAAAGGTGCTTTGGATGAAAGCGTCAGCTAAATAACGTGGAATGTAATGTATCACCTGTGTGTTTCTCAGGGAAAGAGGTCAGTGTGTGAGACGGAAAGGCAGACATTATTGATGTGCCCTTTGCGCAGAAATATGCCGTCTTATTAATATGTTACAGGTTTATACTTCCCATCTGTGAACTTTGCCACGCTGAGATTAGAAATTATACGATGTGTTCCCCCTCTCAGCTGCGACTCAGAAAGCCTTTTGAGCTTTAATACTGTAATTACACCTTGTACAGCCCAGCTTTTTTTCCCCTTTTTTTTTAACTCAGTAAAAAAAAAGAAAAGAAAGAAACGAAGGAACTGTCCGTCCATGTTGAGTTGGAAGTTCCACCGAAATCTTTGGACCTCCTGTCCTGGATTGTTCCAGGGAAGCGGAACAGCGCCCACCCCACCCCACCCCCGCTTTAGGGTGGGAACGCTGTGTCGGGGCCTGGGATAGTCTCTCGGACCTTGGCAAGCCCTCCAGGATCCTGGTGGCACACCAGATGTTGCTCAAGTCTCCCTGGCTGGTACATCGAGTTCAGGATCGCAGGAGGAACAGCACTGAGTTACGAGTGCCTTAAAACCCACCTTTAAAAATAGAAGCCCCTCCTGCCACCGTTACTCTAATCCAATCAGAGGGCTGGAAACCACACCCGAGTTGGGACTGAAATCTCTATTTTTATATTTTATGGGCCGTTTCAGTGCCACCAGCGTGTGGGTGGGAGGCCGTGGGTCGGCTTTGATGTGATTACATTTTTAGATTAAAGTACGTACACTGCATTAAAAGTTTGTGTGCATGTTTGAGCCCAGAGGATGGCACTTAACTGCATTACTGGGAGAAAAACAACTAATTGATAATGTGATCCTAGATGAAAACAAGTAAATTCATGATTTATAATTCTTTTTTATTTTTTTAAACTTTTTTTTACATTGTGGATGTTCGTCTGTAGCGGACAGTTCTGCAGGATAGGATCGTGATGTTCCCTGGAATGGAAACACCTTAGCTCAACAAGGCCAGCCAAAGTAGCTCTTTCTGTCCAGACGATATGTGGGTCTGCACCTGGACATGTTTGTCTAAATGTTTGACCACTGGAAAAAATGATTTCATCCACCTGTGAATGGATTGTAGTATAACTTGTGCGCATTCTCAGAAACGTGTAGTGAGTTTTTACAGGGTTAAGGTGTTGCTGTAATGCACAGTTGAGCCCGGGTTCGAAGCCAGGCCATGGCGGTGCTAACTGTGACAGGTGCGTTTCGGTCTGTTGGGATCACAGCACCTCATTGCTCACTAGCGACCCCTGCTGGTCCATCAGGCACCTGCAAGTCCTCCTGCTCAGCTGCACATTACAGTTATTTAGCTGACGGTTTTATCCAATCCATTACCGTTGATTAGACTAAGCAGGGGCCAATCCCTCCGGGAGCAATGTAGGGTTAAGGGCCTCGCTCAAGGGCCCAACAGCTGCACTGGTCTTACTGTAGGTAAGTTTCCGCAATCATAACGGATACATTTGAAGGTTTCAATATGGAGAGAATATAGCATCAATGGCACAGTGAGAGTCAGGGGTGATTCTGTGCTCACAGTATATGTTCGCTGGTTAAGAATTGACACCTTGGTTTGTCAAAATAAAATCATTTTGGGCTCCCTTCTGAGGATGGTCCTTGGGGGGGATTGAGAGGTCAATCGTGAATGCTGTACTTTATCGCTGCAGTTTTTTTCTTGTAAAGCACACCGGTTCGCATTCAAAACAAATGTGTGTTTGTGCGGCCTGTCGCACACTGGTGTCCTGACGTAACACTGGGGTCATTCACCCCGTGTGTCTACACGCCCGCTGCAGAATGACGCAGTCGTGACTCACGGTGGCTGGGGGCTAGGCTTCGTATGAAATGCGAAACGTATTGAATAACGTATTCTCATTAAACACTCGCACTGTATTTGTCAACACTGGCTTCGCTCTCACACTCAAATTGCTTTTATTGGCATGATATATTTTCAAGTACATATTGCCAAAGCATTATTATCAATCAAAATATCAAAGATAAACGTAATAACAGCAACAATCAATATAAAGATGCAAATATAACGCAATCAAATGTATACTAACAGTAATAGTAATATCAGTAGTACTACTACTAATAATGATAATACTATATCTTTTTTCACACTTTTTCACAGTCTCTCTCTCCCTGCCCCTCTTTTTGTTTACCTGAAACAACCACACGTGTTCCTTCATTTTCGAGGTTGGCTTTGGTTTTTGGGTTTTAGATTTGTGGTCGTGTGTGTATGGTAATGGGGGTAGTTTTTACACCTGACATTCTTACTTTGGAACCAAGGTATTCTGTTAAACATGAGGCACAAGGTGCCTTTAAAAAAAAAAAAAGTCTAACTCCTGACTGAGGGTATGGCTCACGAATAGGAACAACATTAAAAAATGCAGAGTCTATGAATTTATTAGTATTGATTTTTAGTTTTACTGTAATGAATTGAGTATGATGTTTCAGTAAAGGAGGATCAAAAGTCAGTCTCCCTCTCTTACTCTGTCTCTGTCCCTCTCTCGTGCTCCCTCTTCCTCTCACTCTTTTTCTCCCTTTCTCCCTCCCTCCCTCTCTCTCTGCCTTGCTCTCTCTCATCTCCCTCCCTCTTGCTCTCTGGGTTGCCTTTCTGTTCCGAAGTTTTCCTTCTCTAGGAATTCACCCCATCAGCTGAATTCTTAGACTACCATTGTTCGGTTAATCTTGGTGCCCAAGTCTCCCCTTGCGGCATTAATCCTATTTTAGCACAATACGAGAACCGGTTACGCAATCCTCTCACTGCCTTCTCACTGCCTGCCACCCCCCTCTAATTCCTCCACAGGGGAGGCCGTGTGAGCGGCACTGTTAGGCTCACGGGGTCTCAAAGACCATTCGCATGATCACGTTTACATCAATCCGTCCCTCACACGACCACGTTTACATCAATCCGTCCCTCACACGACCACGTTTACATCAATCCGTCCTTCACACGACCACGTTTACATAAATCCATCCTTCACTGGACCACATTTACATCAATCCGTCCTTCACATGACCACGTTTACATCAATCCATCCTTCACACGACCACGTTTACATCAATCCATCCTTCACACGATCACGTTTACATCAATCCGTCCTTCAAACGACCACGTTTACATCAATCCATCCTTCACTGGACCACATTTACATCAATCCATCCTTCACACGACCACGTTTACATCAATCCGTCCTTCACACGACCACGTTTACATCAATCCATCCTTCACACGACGACATTTACATTAATCCGTCCTTCACATGACCACATTTACATCAATCCATCCTTCAAACGACCACATTTACATCAATCCATCCTTCACTGGACCACGTTTACGTCAATCCGTCCTTCACACGACCACGTTTACATCAATCCGTTCTTCACACGACCACGTTTACATCAATCCATCCTTCACACGACCACATTTACATCAATCCATCCTTCACACGACCACGTTTACATCAATCCGTCCTTCACACGACCAAGTTTACATCAATCTGTCCTTCACACGACCACGTTTACATCAATCCATCCTTCACTGGACCACGTTTACATCAATCCATCCTTCACACGACCACGTTTACATCAATCCATCCTTCACACGACCACATTTACATTAATCCATCCTTCACACGACCACTTTTACATCAATCCATCCTTCACACGACCACGTTTACATCAATCCATCCTTCACTGGACCACGTTTACATCAATCCATCCACACGACCACATTTACATCAATCCATCCTTCACTGGACCACGTTTACATCAATCTATCCTTCACACGACCACGTTTACATCAATCCATCCTTCACACGACCATGTTTACATCAATCCGTCCTTCACACGACCACGTTTACATCAATCGATCCTTCACACGACCACGTTTACATCAATCCATCCTTCACACGACCACGTTTACATCAATCCATCCTTCACTGGACCACGTTTACATCAATCATCCTTCACACGACCACGTTTACATCAATCCGTCCTTCACACGACCACGTTTACATCAATCCATCCATCACACGACCACATTTACATCAATCCATCCTTCACATGACCACATTTACATTAATCCATCCTTCACACGACCACATTTACATCAATTCGTCCTTCACACCACCACATTTACATTAATCCATCCTTCACACGACCACTTTTACATCAATCCATCCTTCACACGACCACTTTACATCAATCCATCCTTCACTGGACCACGTTTACATCAATCCATCCAGACGACCAAATTTACATCAATCCATCCTTCACTGGACCACGTTTACATCAATCCGTCCTTCACACGACCACGTTTACATCAATCCGTCCTTCATACGACCACGTTTACATCAATCCATCCTTCACACGATCACGTTTACATCAATCCGTCCTTCAAACGACCACGTTTACATCAATCCATCCTTCACTGGACCACGTTTACATCAATCCATCCTTCACGCGACCACGTTTACATCAATCCGTCCTTCACACGACCACGTTTCCATCAATCCATCCTTCACACGACGACATTTACATTAATCCGTCCTTCACATGACCACATTTACATCAATCCATCCTTCAAACGACCACATTTACATCAATCCATCCTTCACTGGACCACGTTTACATCAATCTATCCTTCACACGACCACGTTTACATCAATCCATCCTTCACTGGACCACGTTTACATCAATCCATCCTTCACACGACCACGTTTACTTCAATCCATCCTTCACACGACCACATTTACATTAATCCATCCTTCACACGACCACTTTTACATCAATCCATCCTTCACACGACCACTTTACATCAATCCATCCTTCACTGGACCACGTTTACATCAATCCATCCACACGACCACATTTACATCAATCCATCCTTCACTGGACCACGTTTACATCAATCTATCCTTCACACGACCACGTTTACATCAATCCATCCTTCACACGACCACGTTTACATCAATCCGTCCTTCACACAACCACGTTTACATCAATTCGTCCTTCACACGACCATGTTTACATCAATCCATCCTTCACACAACCACGTTTACATCAATCCATCCTTCACACGACCACAGATCTTAAGTTAAGGTTTGAAGCAGGTGGTCACTGGTTGACCAGTTCAGATCAGCTCCCTGCTTGACCTGATTTGACCAGCTACCAGGTCAGACAAGCTACCAGCACTTGCTGGTTTACCAGCTCATACCCAGCTAGACCAGCTTGATGACCAGCTTGGTCATGCTGGATGACCAACTCAATTTTCAAACTAGCATAGCTGGATTTTACAGCAGGGCTCAGATCAATTCATCGTTCACACAACTATGTTTGCATAAATCCATCCTCCTCTTCTCTGTCAGGTAGAAGGGATAGCCTCTCTCAGTTGATTACAAAGTTAAGTGCGAAGTAACCATAAAAACCTGCCCGCTCTGCAGCTTTCCAGGACTGGGAGTGAGGACAACTGGTCTTGATTCTCAAATCTGGTGCTGGTTTTCTACCAGGTGATTAACTGAACAATTAGTGGTACAGACTGGCTTCATACCTGACTCCCAGGTAAAGGGACGGAGGGTGGAAAACCAGCTGTTCTCAGCCCTTGAGGACCATGAGTTGAGGAAGAGGGCTCTAGAGCAGTTACTGAAGCATTCGAATTTAAGGAGGAAGGCAGCACTTGACATTCAAAAACCAGGGCCGTGTCCGAAATAGCTTACTTGCCAACTAGTGTTTATAATTGAGTAAGTACACTGAATGAGAATGTTGTTAAGTATGCTAAATCATCTCTAAATGTAGTGTACTTATAATCCCCAGATAATATACAGCATATATTTCCAGGGTTTTTCTGAGCGTGGCCGTGCCTGAAGCAGCCTCCTACAGTAACTACTGTGTCCTCAATATGTGCTGTCAACGAAACATATTGTTGACTGTCCGACAAATCGTCCATACTATTTTACAACACTGCTGTCATAGGACATCTGCCCTTGTAATTAAAAGCCCCTGACGCTTCTTCTCTGATTTATTTCACAGTAATTGGACATAAAGAAGGCTCCACCTCTTCTTCTTAGAGGAACCTCCAAAAAAGTATGATTTACTTCCTGGAAAGTTTCCTCCTGAAAAGAGTATGTAGTACACTGCATTTACAGAAAATCTTGCCTATTTAATATTTTAACTCTTGGTCTGTGTTTGGGAGCACAGCACATAATAAAATAAATACTGTTCGGCAGTATGTTTAGTAGACAGTACATACTTTGAGGATCCAGTGGGTAGGAGTCCACTTCGCACAGGGCCCAGGATTTTCTGTCATGCATGCCATCCTGTTGGCTCACTGCTGGTATGCATGCTGTACCCAGCCAAAGGCATTTCCCCTTTCAAAGCCCACAGATCCAAAATGGCCGCTCCACGGGTGTTGTAGTTATTCAGGGCCATGATCTCATTCTTTGGGTGTCGCTCAAATCTCGAAAGCCAAAATTCACACTGACATTTTGGACGGGGCTGCGTTCTGCCTTCTGCACAAACAGAGGCCTCTCAGCACCGGTGAGCGAGTGAGTTCCCCTGCCCGTACTGACGTGATGACTATGAACTGCATTACTGGGCAAGATAATCTAATGCAATATAAAAAAAGGGAACATATCGTACATTTTTATCGAGAACATGAGTAAGTAATTGTGGCCGCTGGTTCCCTGTAGTGTGGCTGCCAGTGACACTGATAGGAGTGCATTCATTATGCAGTTAGTGGGTCAAACGCAGAGAGGGCTGCCTGCGAAATGGACAGAGCTTTTTTTTTTTTTATACTCCTGAGTGCAGACTGTTCCTGGTCTGGATGAGAACGTTACTGATTGATATTCTCCTGGCAGCACACCAGGGGAATGCCACAGGCACACTCCACACTCCAGCATTTCCCTTTTTGTTTAAGGAAAGCATTCTCTTCCAAATTCCACAAAATGGCTGCTTTCAAACTAAACAGACTGTACCCCTCTGGGGACCACCCAGCCAGGAGATGCCCAGTCCTCATTTTTCCAGGGTCAGAGCTCAGGAGTGAGTCAGCCCTGCTGAAAAAGAACTGGCAGCACTAGTGAGTTGACCAGCTAGAACAGGTTTCTGACCAGCTTGGTCATGCTGGTTGATCAGCTCATACCCAGCTAGACCAGCGTCATGACCAGTTCATACCCAGCTGGCATAGCTGGATTTTACAGCAGGAAAGTGACCATACTGGAAACTACATGGTGAGACTAAATAGGGGGTTAACCTGTGTGGTAAATACGGGTGGGATGTGAAGGTTTTGAGACTAATTTCAGGACCACAGGGGACCTTGTAAACATGACCTGACCCTTCTACTGTAGCATTCCGGACCTGATCCCAGAGAGAAGAAGGACATCTTCCAGGTCAAAGGTGGAATCCGAGCCATGACCCCCATATTTCCTCTGTGGATATCCGTACTGTAGGCCCAGGCCTCCTTCCTTTCTGCCATCTAACGGAAGGCTATGCCATATCATAGCTGCCAGGTAAACTTAAAATCACTGTGCGAAGTAGCTTTTGTTTTGGGAAAAAAATGTTGAGTATGGAGCTGGTCTGAACTGGTCAACCAGCTGTTTCAAAACCTAGCATCTCCCCCCCTTCACCCGACCCCATAGCCCCAAAACCCTAATACAGCGTTCGGAGTGGCTGCAGTCCCTATTGTGCAACCCCTTTCCTCTCAGCCCATCAGAAAATGTGTTTGCTTAGCTAATGTGAACACTTTGTACAGATTCCTGGAACACGTTCAAAAATAGGTTACATAATTACCCAGCAGCCCCGCCGCTGCTTTCCACCGCGGCTCCCTCTGCTTGTTATTGCGGCCAGCGCTCCGCTCGCGCCCGTGTTTTCAGTCGCGGGGTTTAAAAAATTCATAGGCATTATGGGTAGATTGTGAAACGGCATCCTTCCTGCCCTCACGCGCACAAACAGGGATCTGGCACGGGACCCATGTTTATTGGGCACTGCGTCTCCCGGGATCCAGAGAGGGGGCCGGCTGTTTGAGCGGAGCTGGTCACCTGTTTGTGGAGATCACATTTCAAGGTTTACCTCTGTTTTTTTGGCCAGCTTGGAGACTTTTGAAATGCAAAAAAAATGTTTTTTTCATTGCATCATTTTATTATTTTTAGATTTTAAATGAAAACTTCCTTGTCGTTTATTCATACAGTATATTTTACCAATCAGTTTACTATCAGAAAATACATTATTCTAATATGATACACTATACATGCAAATATTAATGATCAATTACATTTTTAACTTGTGACCTGATAATATGCGACCCTCAACAACACTGAGGAAAATTGTGTTATTGAAATATGCATTTTAATGAGCCATTTTGAATTGGCATTATAATAACTATTTTGAGTATGCTTCTGGAATAGAATCATTTGAGTCCTCTCCTGTATGTCCTGTAAAATAGCAACTTCCCAAAATAGTGAAAAAATAAAATTGTATATAAACATACATTTATTACTTGCTTCATACCATGAACAATGTACAATTGGTTTACTGAGGAAAAAACAACAACTGTTAACTAACTACTGAGAAGTTAATCTGAACAACTTTATTGTTTTTTTGTTTCTTATGTATGTGTACATAATTTATTCACGTTAACAATTACATTAGTTAATTCCAATGAATGGTGTAATGATAAAACAGTTAATGTATTTGTTAATGGTTAACTAGTTACATGTATATACTATGGTTTGCTCATGTACAAATATGAATTGAACAAATACATTAGTTAGTTAATAAACACATTAAATAATGAAATGGTCATGTTCAAAATATCATGCTTAATCAATGTATTTGTACAATTAATTCACATCAACTACATTGGTTGATGCCAATTCATGCGGCCTGGTGTGTGACTAATGTATCCTATACGTGTAGAAGAGCCATCCAGTGCGAAAGACAACAGAAGACTTTTCCATAGGAACTTGTGTGATTGGGCCGAGGGCCACTGCAATAACCAAAGGTCCATATGGCTCCAACACTTCCAGCTCCTGCTGCTACGGTAACTAGCCTGCAATTCCCAGGTCAGCTGGTCCTCCCATACCAGGAGAGAGAGAGAGCGAGAGAGGGAGGGAGTGAAGCTCACAGATGGACAGCCGTGATTTTGGCACGCGCGAACTGCGAACACCTCATCATGCCCAGCTGTCAATCATTTAAGACCCGGACCGTTGTCCCTGGTGTTCGATTTTCTTAAATCAGAGAGTGTGAGTGTTCCCTGAAAACCCCACGTGCAGTGCAGTGAATTTTCCCCTGCAAAACAAACTCCTGACCCCCTCGTTTGAAAAGGGGGGGAGGGGGTGGGACAGTGAAACCTGTTGCGTTGGGTCACGTTGTTTTACACAGGGAGCTGCACTTTCACCGGGGGGTCACAGATGAGGGAGGGGCCGGGGGATGGGGGGGGGGGGGTTGCGATTGCACACACGCCTCCCTCCCTCCACATTGTCTTGGGTCAATAACCCAAAATTAAACAGAGTGACTGAGTGTCACAGGCCTGTTAACCTGCTGCTGCACAGTCTCTGGCACAGAAAGGTGTTCAGGTAACAGCCTGCACACACACAGACTCACACACACACACACACACACACACACCTGGACCCTGCTAGCACAGGAAAGGTGGCGCGCACGGATATCACTGTGACATAAACATGTACCGTAACCTCAATAAGAGAGAACGGTAAATATATATATTTTTAAAAAAGAAGAAATAATAAAAACAAAAAGGAAATGATGGCGAAGACATGCCAGCTGGAGTCATTTCCCTGGATAATTACGTGGCGTAGTAATGTCAACAGAGACAGGAAATCACCTTTTTCCACTTCCTCTCATTTCTACGTGCGATTTTTATTTCATGTTTTTTACGCGTTCATAACCACTTCCTGCAGAGTAAGGAAAGCAGAGTACTCGAAAATGGTGCTGAGGTTGACATAAATCATAGACCTGAGAGAGTGGTGAGCGTGCGGGGGGGGCACGGGAGAGTGGACTCCAACAGAGCAGAAATTGTAACAGTGAGGCCCAGGGGCCCAGAGGAACAGGCTGGTTACTCAGTAACCCAGTACTGCTGTCATCACTCACCTTTCCCCTAGTACCCCCTCTAACCCAGCCTGGCCTGACCCCCCCTCCTTCTCAGTCTCCCTCACTCTCTCTCTGTCTCTCCTTCTATCTCCCTCTCTCTCTCTCTCTCTCCCTCAGCACGCTCCCTCCCTCTCTCTCTCTCTCTCTCTCTCTCTCTCTCCCTCCCTCTCTCTCTCTCTCTCCTTCTCTCTCTGTCTCTCTCTCTCTCCCTCTCTCTCCCTCTCTCCCTCAGCACGCTCCCTCCCTCTCTCCCCCCCCTCTCTCTCCCTCTCCCTCCCTCCCCCTCCCTCTCTCTCTCTCTCTCTCTCTCCCTCCCTCCCTCCCTCCCTCCCTCTCTCTCTCCTTCCATCTCTCTCACCCCTTCCCCCCACTCTCTCTCCCTCCATCTCTCTCTGTCTCTCCTTCCATCTCCCCCTCTCTCTGTACACTTTCAGCAGGCTCTCTCTGAGGGGCCAGAGTGGTGGAGCCTCGCAGGGCTGCTTTAGGGAGGGTCAGGCTCCCCTTTGACCTTTGCACATACAGTAATCTCCCAATTGCAGATACATGTTATTGTGATATTCATGGGGGTGATATTAGCTCAGGAGGTAAAAGCGGCTGCTCCCAACAGGCTGCATGGCAGCCAGTCATCATTGGTGTGTGAGTGTGCGTGTGAATGGGTGAAGGAGAGGCATCTCATGGACATTGCTGTGAGGGATAGGGGGGTCCCATACCTGTGAAAAGAACATAGGTAAAACACACACACGCACGCACACACACACACACACACACACACACACACACACACATACACACCTACCATAGCAAGGGTGGCTACTGCTGAATTACATGCAGCAGTATACCTCAGACACTATTTCCCACAGGCATCTCCACAGCCACCACAAATGTAGGGTCCTCAGACACCGAGCAGCCCCTCTCCATGGTAATCACGAACCAATCATGTTGCTGGATATGAAAAGGCGAAGGTATAGCAGAGGTGATTTAGTACAGACGGGGCATGGACATTGCCCAGGGGTGCACAACTCCTGTCCCGGAGGGCTGGTCTGCATGCTGGTATTCATTCCAACCAGTTACCTTCGTTTTCTGACAGCTCTATACTGTAAACTACGCTGGTTCATTCCTGTATGGATCTTTAGGATGTGTTTGCAGTCTGCGGCTGTAACTGGTGCTCTTACAAATGTAAGATCGGGATGTTATTGAGCTTATTAAGTAATGACGAACAGAGGTTGGCACAAAATCCTGCAATGGATCAGCCCTTGTTGTGCACCCCTGATATAGCCTCTTCCCCTGTGTCATAGAAAGACTGCCACTCTGTCAAGGTAAAAAAAAGGTTATTCTAAAATAGCATTAAAGGATGCGCTAGTCACTGGTTTCTATACAAGAGCATCCCAGCACATACTTCAGTACACGCTCACTGTTGGGCAGTTTATTTTACTTAGAACGGGCAGTGGAAGGGTTTGAAAAAAGGAAAACAGGAGATTTCACCAGTTCCGTTTCTTCACCTTGAGTCGTAATAAACTTGTGCTTACATAAGATTAATTATGGTGTTAATTAAGAGAGAATGTAATTTGTCTGGTGTGTAAGTACACACCTGCACACTTACTCATCATCAAGGCAACAATAGTGGGTAGCTATGAAATTTAGTGCGTAGGAGTTTCTCAACATGATGACCGCGAGTCATCAGAATGTAGGATTTAGGGCAGAGATCTAACATACTGCCCACTAAATGCTACAATTTCTCTGCTTTGCCACTCCACAGTTAATGAGATCGACATAGACATCCAACTTGCTGACAGCCTAACCTGGCAATATTGATTTCCAAGAGACTTGGTTATCAGAATGCTATCATTTTGTGATAGTGAGCTGTTCCCAGGAGATTTTATATGATCTGTGGAGGTCTGGGATCTGAGAAGCTCACCCAGGAAACTCAGGCTGTTTGTTTCTGATATTGCTCTTCCTGTGTACTGTCCCATGGGCCGGAAATCTTCAGCTTAGAATTACCCAGAATTTGTTTGACATCATACAGTGGGGGCGGCACGGATGGTGCAGTGGGTAGCGCTGCCGCCTCACAGCAAGGAGGTCCTGGGTTCGAATCCCCGTCGGCCGGGGCCTCTCTGTGCGGAGTTTGCATGTTCTCCCCGTGTCTGCGTGGGTTTCCGCCGGGTACTCTGGTTTCCTCCCACAGTCCAAAGACATGCAGGTTAGGCTGATTGGAGAGTCTAAATTGCCCATAGGTATGAGTGTGTGAGTGAATGGTGTGTGTGCCCTGCGATGGACTGGCGACCTGTCCAGGGTGTATTCCTGCCTTTCGCCCAATGTATGCTGGGATAGGCTCCAGCCCCCCTGCGACCCTGTTCAGGATAAGCGGGTTAAGATAATGGATGGATGGATGGATCATACAGTGGGGTCCAAAAGTCTGAGACCACATTAAAAATCTGGTTGGATTTTTTCATGTAATGAAGAAAATAGACAGAACATTTTACGATTTAGAAAAATGTGAAACAAATTAAAGTTACTTACTCAAGTAGTTCTTGTTAAAGCTTTAAAATAACTACTTTAAGACCAAAGAAGAGAAAGGAATGCTGCACAATCCACAATCACCTGACCTCAACGCCATTAAACATTTATGGGGGCACTTGAAGACTGACAAATGCCAAGCATTCAGTATGCTCTTAGGATGCTCTTTGGAACATTGTGAAATAATGCTGGGAGAACATGGATCATGAGGTCCATGCCAACTTGAGCGCACACTGCCAAAAAGGGGTCATATCAAATACTAAGAAATTGTGAAATCCATGTACATCCATTTTTCAAAGATTCAACTTTTCACTCAAATTGTCATGCTGATAATATCATTTGTAATGAAAAAATGTGTATTAAATTAGAAAAGAATGCAAAATAAAAGCATTTTCGCTGGTGGTCTCAGACTTTTGGACCCTACCGTATATCAGGGCTGCCCAACCCTTGTCCCTGGAGATAGGGATCATCACTTTTTTCTATTCCTTGGTCCACCCATCAAGAGAGGTTAGGAAAAGTGGCAAGAAAACTAAATGAAGATGGGGAAATCGAGAAAACGTGAATTAGGCAAATGTAATGTAATCAGTTACAGACGTGGCAGATGGGGAGATTTGG
The DNA here is from genome assembly GCF_963514075.1 of Conger conger. Classification (NCBI taxonomy): domain Eukaryota; kingdom Metazoa; phylum Chordata; class Actinopteri; order Anguilliformes; family Congridae; genus Conger; species Conger conger. Next base: position 20,460,928 of record NC_083772.1, read on the forward strand.
ATCCACAGGTCAATAATTTATACGCCAGACTTCTGCAAAGGTTGCGCTGATGTTTTCTTGCTCAAACGAACGATTTGGAGTTCCTAACTTCCACTTCTAGCTCCTAGAAGGAACATTTAAGGGGTTTGAATGTCCTTAAAGATGACGGACCTCGATAGAATTCCGGGTCAGGAGCAAGGAAAGAAAAGAAAGTGGAGCAAAATAAGCAATTGGAATGAGCCCCAGGAACAGGGTTGGGCTGCCGTGACCTTTAACTTCTTTTAGTTCCACCCACTCTCTAGTACCCGCCCGCCCTACACATTTGAAATGGGGCTCTGTCATCATACTAGCAGAGGTTAAGGGGAAAAGTGTCATGTTGACTGAAGACTTGGCTGTGTCAGGTGGGGCACCTGAGCAACAAATCTTGTGATGAACTAAACAGACGAGTTTACCATGAACGACGAACGCTGAAAATACACAATGGTAGTAAAAAAAGAGAAAGAAATATTGAAATGGAAACAGGCTGGGGCTGTTGGGTGGGGTGAAAACAAGGCCGTGGTGTGTAGCTTTAGTGACTCATTAAAGTGTAACAGGGAGACGGGGCGTGGCAGGACGAAACCATACCCCGTATGACATCAGTAATCCCACCCAGCCCACGCCGGCTCCCCGACCACAGGGCTGGGGGAGAAGAGGAGAGGACAGACGTGCTAATTCGGGATCAGGGTAAACCGGTCAGTCCGCCCCTAAAGGAACCTGTGCCTTTTTGTTTTTTAGATAGCGAGAGAACTCAACTTGTACTTGTTTTGTAAATTTGGAGGGGAAGGGGGTATGACAGGAATGACCATGAAAGACTTTAGATGTGAGAGTTGGGCCAAGTGTATTCCAAAAAAGAGGTGAGAAGGAAAGATTGTGTCAGTGCTTAGGAGAACCTTTCTTTTAAGCTCCAGGTTCAGTTCCAACAGCCTTCCTGACAGTGGATATTTGTGTCCAGCACAATGCCACTGATCACTACTTACTGTGTATATTACATACACACACACTGAACTTCTGTGTCTATATTTACATCTGAAGTGGAAAAGACTACACTGGGGCCAGACCAGATGCACAGAGCCAGAATGAAACAAGCTAAACCACTGTGGTCACCTGAGGGAGGGCAGGAGAGACCACTGGCTGTGGCAAGACTTTCCCTTTTACTGGGTCTAAACATTTCACTTGAACATGTACATTCAAGTGTACATGTGCAAAGCAGCAGAGACAGAAACAGCAAATAAAATTCAGAAAAGTTATGTTTCTGGCAGATTTAGCTGATGCTCTTACCCAGAACAACTTAAAACTTTCAGTTATTTTACAGAGAAACCATTTCCACAAGTCTGTGAAGCAATTCAGGTCAAGTAGCATGCTCAAGGGTACAGAATAAAACTGCAACCTTTGGGTCAGTAAGGACAAATAAATACTTAGCCTTCCATTGCAGAGATAATTAGTCCCAATACAGCTGTATTAATAGATCTTCAGATTCTCAAAACTATTCACAAATTTGACCAAGACACTGAATGACAGACTTGTTTACAATGTAAACAGAAACTATAACACTGAAAGCTTTTCAGGAAACACCACAGGTTAAACAAGGTTTACGGATTGTTAATCTACAGGCAACTTCCAAAATAAAGGAAGCACCAACCATAGTATCTCCCTCTGGAAAGTTCACAGACTGTTCTGGATTCAACTTCCTGCCTGCAGCCTAGATGTTGGTAGTCAACCAAATCAGTTTCTGCTTGGTATAGACATCATGGTGTAAGAGGATGCATTTCTGACCACACGTGCCCTAAGTTGATGTCTTTCAGACTTCTGTGCCAACATCACCGTTCCCTTGTGAAATACCAAACATTTCCCAGCCTCCACCCCTCTTTCAGAGTCACTGAGGTCTCGTCTTCCAGACATAGCAGCCAAAACAGTGTGCAATTAGACCTGCCCAGCACGTTATACACAGCTGTGAGGGTGCTGGAATGTTAATTGCTTAATTAACTCAGGAACCACACCTGGGTGGAAGCACCTGCTTTTGAGATACTTCATAGCCCTCATCTACTTGAGTTCTTTATTTAATTTGGCTGTTTCCTGTACTTCATATATATATAAAAAAACATCTAAACACTTTGCAGGAAAATAATGTGTATACACATTGAAGATAAATTATACCCACTGTAAGATGACAACATCTCTGTTTTTATATGCTGTTATATATTATGTTATATATGTTATATATTATATTGTATAATGTGTATAAAAAAATGTCTTTGTTTTTAAATATTGGTATGTACTGGAGACCTGTCCTGGCCAGGTCTCCCTTGAAAAATAGATTTTATATCTCGAGGGACTTCCTGTTTAAATAAAGGTGAAATCAATAAAAACCTGCAATAAAGAACATTAATAGTTTTCAATCTGTTCTACCTGCAGTGGTCTGATATGTCTGAATATGCTGATAATGAGTGATCATAGCAGAAAAACTAGCGCTGATACAGTACTAGCGCAGACACGGAAAGGGCCGGATGATCTGTGTTTGTATCTTGCACAAAGCAGTGGGTAATTACCAGAGAAACGTGATAGTGTTGCTACAAACACACGGCCACACCGCTGATTAACCGTTCCTGCTGCAAACGCACACCGCTGGTACTGAGTCACTCTGTTTGCAGGCCCAAAATTGTAAATTCGAGGTATTGACTCACGAGATGAATCAGGCAGCCCGCGGAGGGACAAGATCATTTCAGCAGCTGCCCAAACACGCCGAGGTTACGGTTGTGCACCGGCTCCGACAGGGGGGAGGGGGGCATTTATTTTTTTATGGGCGTGAAAGTGGGCGTATTTGGTTATTTTCATGCAAGGCCTTTCAATTGATCCTCTCCCACAAATCAAAAACAACACATCTACCCCACTCAGAGAGAGCAGAGAAAATAAACTGTCCCAAATTTAAGAGCGGGCCAGAGCGCACAAAAAAAACAATAACAGGCATTGGCAAGAAACGCGTAGCGCTGTTTTGGGCCTCTTCTGGAGTCGTGGTACCTTGGATAAACCTTCCACGAGTCATTTCCTGTCATTCAACGCAGAGGCCCTGACTTTACTGCAGAGGACTTTCTTGGCAGCCAGTGTGAGTCTGAGTTCATTTCTGCAGATGATATTCTAAAAAAAAAGGGGGCAATAAAATGTCGCCACCTCACGCTCTGCTCAAAATAGGAAACAAAGTAGAAGAACAGAATGAAATGAAGGAAAAAGGGAGGAAACTTTGAGACGTAGTGCTCAGATCTTTTCCCACACAGTCTGCTGGCAGTGCTTGCGGGCTTCCTGCTATAGTTCTCGTTGGAAACACTTCACAATAATGCTACACGGACATTGTTGCAAACATTTATTAGCGATGTACAAATACATTAACAAAGCTCTATGGATTAACTTCTCAGTAGTTAGCTACTTAACAACCATATTAGTTAATGATATCTCAGATTGGAAAGATAAAAACATTTAATGTATGTGTTAATGGTTTAGTAGTTATAAGTAATAAATAATTATAATTATGAATATACATCATTAATTAATGTTAAGAACTACATTAGTTAATGCCAGTTCATGTAACCTTATTGTAAATGTGACCTTCTCACCTACTTAACATAACATAACATATGTAACATAAAGTAATGGCAAGAACAGGCCATTCAGCCCAACAATGCTTGCCTTTTCCTACCCCTAAATGTACCTACTGCTTAGTTTGCCTAAAAGCTAAATAGTATCTAGCACCGTATCAAGCCTGGTCTTGAAAACCTCTTGTGTTTCTTTCTCCACTATGTCCTGGCAAGCTATTCCACACAGTGACCACTTGCCATGTGAAAAAATACTTCCAAATATCCATCCAGGACCGGGAAGAGTGTGATTAGATTCCCATTTAGTTGTGAGATGATGTTATGATGAGAAGGTTCCTTTTTTCCCAAACGAGCTCTTTCACACAAAGTTCCACACAATCTTCCCATTGACATCCTCTGATGGTTTTTATTTAATCATGAACAGACATTGTGGATGATACTGTATGTGCTGGGAATGTTTACCCTGACCCAACGTTTCCTCTGAGTGTTCTGAGAATTGACAGTTCTTCCCAGGAAAGTGGATTCACTCAGTTCTCGCTCTCTCTCAGAGCCTAATTGAAGTATTCTGTAGACACATACATCTGTTCTCCACGCAGTCACTTGGTTCATTTATGCACACACTGAGTCAAAGTGTTTCACTTGGCAGCTAAGTATGCTGTGTTTGAAATGAGCACCATGTTGCCCTTTGGACTGGAGGGGACAGATGTGTGGGATTCTCCGCAGGGTAGAAGACATCCCACCGAGGATTCTGGCTTTCCATCCTGCGTTTGCGTGACCAGTGAAATCTCAAATGAGGAAAAGCTAAATGAAGGTGCAATGCAAGGATCTGCATCCCTGATGCCAGAGAGCCCCAGGGCCTGATGGCTTTTGGTTTCTCCTTATAATTTCACCAGCAGCCATTTCCAGATCCAGAAAGCTAGTTGAGGTGATTTAACTGTGCATCAAACTTCATTCATTATTCACTTGCTGAGTGCTGAGTGTCAAAGAAAACCAGGCCAGTTGATAGTCCAGCAACTGCAATGATGTCGCTGGTTGCAGCATCATTTGGTTTATACTCTGGCCGACTTGGAGTGCGTTTATACATTGCTGTTAACAACATCGATCACCTTGAACATCAGGTGACAATAGACCGTTCTGTGATTTCCATCAAGTGGCACTCTGTCGCTGGGTTATAAACTGGCCTTTAGTCTAATGAAATGGTCTTCACTGCTCTCAAGCCAGCAAGCTTAACCCAAAGAAAATACAGGCACAAAATGGCCGCCTTAGGATAGGCCTAATGGTGGAACATCTCACAATGTGATTGACTTGGCGGGGGGTGACTCCTGGGCCACCCAGTGAAATCTTCTTCCTCAGTGTGACGGACACTTTTTTCTCTGAGGTAGGCCCAAAAGGTCTCATCGGCAAGATTTTGAAAGAGAAATGCAGTAACCACAATGAATTAAATGAGCATCTAAGGCTTTGTATGACTGTTTCACTGCAGCACTTTCCTGTGAAATAAAAGGACAGTTTACCCTGGGTAACAGAACAAAGCAAAAAGCTGGGAATGGTAGATATTCACCAGAGAAAGAAGAACCAAACAGACCTTTATTTATGTGTATGCGTGACATAACAGTTTTCAGAGGACAGCTGTGTGCTTGAACACGATTTCTTTTTTTTTGTCTCATCTGATTCACAATGTTTCTATTCTTAGTGCTTTTTAGCAGCTTTTGCTGGGGAATAGCCAATGTGGCGTGACAATTATTCAAGGCTCTTCCAAGATTTAGAGCTTTGTATACAGTAAGATAATATGTGAGAAATGGTGACTGTTTGCTATGATTACTATCTTCCATATGATCTGTGGATCTGTGGATGAGTCAAGCTGAAAAGTGGTTGAAGCAGTTTGCTGCATTCATACTGGCTGTCGTTACATAAAATGACATTGATAAAGTCCCTGCAAATTCCGATGCCGTGCAGTCAGCGCAAAGCTTTTGTGGTTTATCAGAGACAGATCCACTCAGCGAGTTGTTCTGTTCCTGCCCTGGAGGTACTTCATGACAAACGCTCCCAGAGTCATTTGATGACAGCCCACATAGCAGACGTCCTGGTATGTGGCCTAGAAAAGCCTCATCGTTCGACCACTCTCTCAAACTATCTCTCAAAGTCAGGATGATGAAATGTTTATTTGCTGGATGTTGTTGGGAAAATATCTCACTTGATTCATTGTAGTCACTGTATTAACTGCAGCATTCTATTCTTATGTGCCCTTGAAGAGAGACTGAAAGGGTGGGGGGTACTGTTATTAAGCTGTGTGCGTTTAGTACTGTTGTTCACTTAATTGTGCTGAACGCACCCCTGACTAAATCGAGAAGAGTGGCCAATGGATGATGAAGCAGATAATACCCTACTGATTGAATCCCTCTCTCCCCCACTCTCTTCCTCCCTTTCTCCCTCTCTCCCTACCCAGTGGGGAAAAAGCAGAATCCATTTGTCCCTGTTTATGACTTGCACTTCATTGTAGGATAAGAGTGTCTGCTAAATGACTGTAATGTTATCTAAAGAGGTGGAAATGTAGGTTGAGAGACATTTTGACATAAACAGGTTTTACCTGGAATGTCCTAGCTAGAAAGGTTCAATTTTCAGCAAAATGTGGCCTGGTTTTCACCTGAATTTGTTCACTTTTCACCACAAAAGATTTCCGTGGGTATGTGGTGGTATGGCATCTCTGAGTATTTATTATGAGTTTTTCCACCCATAGCTGTGCCAGTTTATAATTGTATCATGATCGTTGCCACTGAAATGTATGATCATTGCCACTGGCGATTATCACATTTGATGATCGGTCACAACAACGTTTGCGTTATACTGCGGTCACAACAACGTTTGCGTTATACTGCGGTCACAACAACGTTTGCGTTATACTGCGGTCACAACAACGCTTGCCCTCACTGCTGTCATCGTCGTGCCCATCACTGAGACTAAAATTGGATTGAACTTTGGCTCAGTTGTCTTGACAACATTATCATAGAATGTTTTCATCTCTTATAATTACCTTTAGCTAAGTGTCATGACTTAGTTTCCAAGTCTTGAGCTGCAATTTGATGAACAAGAGGAAGGGTACTCCAACTTCTGTATAAAGCTAGTTACTAAATGCTACGACATTGCTTATAGTGTTAAAATATATTTATAAAAATGCATACAATTCCATAATTCTAATCTAATATTCTATAGGAACTGCGGTGTTTGACAGTGAGGAATTATTTTCAATTTGATTCCATATAAGCCCTTTAGAAAAAACAGTTGCAGAAATACACTGTATTATTTATTAGGAACATTTTTCAAGCGATTATCTAATCTCAGCCAATTGTGTGGCAGCATTGCAATGCATACAATAATGTAGATACAGGTCAGGAGCTTCAGATAATGTTCACATCAACCATCAAGATGGGGAAAAAAGTAACTTTGGCCCGTGGAATGATTGTTGGTGGCAGACAGGGTGGTTTGAGTATCCCAGAAAATGCTGATCTCCTTGGATTTTCATGCACACTGGTTTGCAAAGAATGGTCAGACTGGTCAAAGCTACTAACGCAAATAACAACACATTATAACAGTGGCATGCAGAAGAGCATCTCTGAACACACAACACATCATAGCTCTAAGTGGATTGGCTACAGCAGCAGAAGACCAATAAATTAAAAAATTAGGTCTACTAAATACCTAATAAAGTGCTTGGTGAGTGTATATTGCCCAATATATCAGCAATGTCCTCATTCATGTACTGTACCAGATTGCTCCACTCCAAAAGAGCATCTAGCCTGTTCCCTTCAATCGCAAACATTTTTGAGCAAGAACCCACGTTTTCATCACTTCCGTTTTCAGTCTAACTTTTTTGAAAATATAAAAATTAATCAAGATTACCAATCATTAGTCATGTGTGGATGACTGTTTTTCTCTCCTTCTTAAGCAAAGCAGGGAAAAAAATACCTTTTTTGCTCAAGCTCTGAGCAGTCGTTGTCCTGGAAACAATGGTTGGTTTAGTCTCAGTTTGCTAAACAGCAGAATGAATCAAAGGACTAAAACCACAACGATTCTGTGACGTCACAGGTTCCGTGATGACACCCTTCCACAGAGCCACTCAGACTCTTTATATTTATGTTTAATACTGACACGTAACAGAATTAGAATTTTAAAAAGGAACCTACAAACCTCAAATTGTTCTTTCTCCAGAACACTATAAATGTAGAAATGTCAAAGTATATGACAACAGAACGTAGTATTTTGAAGATAGCATTTACGTGATTGAAGTAATGCTGAAGCTTGCAGCTGATAAATAAGTCTGAAATAAATACTGTGTTTTTATTGATCTATGAACCACCTTGATGGTTTCAGAGAGGGTGGCCAGTCCGTCTTGAACAGTTAGGCTCACGGACATGTAAGGGGCTACAAACATTAATTTCTTCCATAAAATAGTGTTCTTTAGGGGACATGGTAGTCAAGAAAATATAATTTGTTGGATGAGACCGCCTGACCTTATTTTAGTGTGAGATGAGACCCAACACTAGAAGGCTTGGAACGAACAGCACAAGGCCTCAAATAATCTTTACCTGATCCACTGATTCATTCGTAAAAATAAAACCTTTGTATTCAAACACAATAGATACACTTTGACTTATTATTGAATACATGGAATACAAAAAAAGAGGGCCTTTTTTGTTCTGATGTTGTACTGAAAAGAACAACTCTTATTACTTGCATTTTTCTAACATTTTCAATAACAACCTCTTCTCTCCCCCTCTCCCTTTCCCTCTCCATCTCTATCCCCAGAGAGACCCATTGTCCAGGCTACTATTAGACAGCTTTCCCTGCTCTCAAAGTGGACTCAATTTAATTCTATTTCTCCCGCACACTCCCTCCTATTCACTCATTTCAATGAAGGATTCTTTTTTTTTTTTGTTACAAAAATGTGAAAATGAGAAGAGATGTATAATTATATTATTTATTCAGTGCACTCCAGAAATATTGGCACCCTTAATAAAAATGAAGAAAAAAGGCTGCATACAATAAACAACACAGATAATCTTGTGTTATTTTCAAACAAACTTTTGTATACATTTATTTCCTCTCTAAATTCAGTTTTTTATGAAGCATAACATTTTTTTCTGAAAGACATAAGTGTCAAAATTATCAGCACCCCTTCAAATCAAACCAAGTGAAATTGTCAATAACATGTTATTTAATTTAGTTAATCTCAGTCTAAAGCCACTCCACTATATTGTGTCAATCCACCACTTCCTGTTTTACTAGAGTAGAATAATGCAAAATCCCTTTGTGATCCATCACCATGGGGAAAGCTAAAGAAGTGTCAATTCAGAAGACACAGAAGGTAAAATAGGTAGAATTATTGGCACCCTTGATAAATTAGTTGGACAGGTGTTTGGGGTTTTTTCTTCATTAGGGTGAGAATGATTTGTCCATCAACTGTTGAGGTCTTCCTTGGGCAACTATGTCCTTTGCAATTACTGAGCTCGCCAGTGTTCTCTTTCTTCTTAATGATGTACCAAACTATTTATTTTTGTAAGCATATTGTTTGGCATACAGCTTGTTTCTTACTGTTTTATTTTCATATTTCTCAGCCTCATATTGGCTTCCTTGACTGTCATTGGCAAAACTCTGGTCCTCATGTTGACAAACAACAATAGCAGACTCCAAAACAACCAAAAGCCTAGAATCAAGACTAGATACTGAAAGCTTTCTTATACACATGCTAAGGGGAAGCAATTGAATACACCTGACTAATCAGAAGCAGCTGTCCAATTAGCTTTCATCTCCTGAAATGGGGGGACTATGTATAAAAAGCTATGTATATTTCCTACCCGGATCACACCATATTGATGTAAATACCCTAAAAATAAAGGTGACAGTCTGCATAGGTTTCGTTTCATTTCAAATCAAATGTGCCAGACTACAGAGCCAAAAGAACAGAAACTGTGCCAACTGTCCAATTACTTACAGACTGGTAAGTAATTAACAGTGTAGTACTTACCTATTTAGACAATGGTGCGATTTCTGTTCTTTTGACTCTTTACTATATTCTGTAATATATACAGTATACTGTGTATATATATATATATATATATATATATATATATATATTTATTCATTTTTCCCATGCCCAGCTGTTAGAGACAAATATCCCAGCCATGTCAGGCTCCATTAAAACAGGCTCCTGCTCTCTCTGATCTCCCGCTAAGCCCCCTGGGAGCTCTCTCCCCGCTGCCTCCCCTGGGCTACACGCTCCTCGCCTCCCAGCTACACTCAGCCCCCGTCCCTGGGCCCTGCACACACTGTGGTGGACCTGTCTGGGCAGGCCGTGGACTCCGCGAAATGCAGTCCCTGGGTGCCCAGTGGGGCCTGTTAAATCCAGTCTTGCCCAGACCTTCGAATGAGGATAATTACCCCGAGCGAGCAGCTGCTTCGCCTGTCCCCACTTAACGTCTTTCTGCGTGCCGTGTGGTTACTGTAGGAGAACTGTAACTCCTGTGGGGAGACACGGAGGTTCTCCTTTTTCCTTTTTTTCTTCGTCTTCATTATCATTGTTATTATTATTTTTTTCTAAATAATTTTAATGTTCCCAAAAGGATCCCTTCCCCCTTCCTGGCCCTCTCCCTCTTGCAGGAGAGCCCTGGTAATTACTCTGGCTGCAGGTAAACCTTTATTACCCAAGCACAACCTCGCCCTCTCCCCCAACAAAGTAATCTTTGCAATTAAATTCTGCCCACTGTCAGACCGATTGCTTAATTACAGCGCCCGTCACGGCCCTCCTCGTTAACTAATGCCCTGCAGCTAGATGTGCTATACAACAGAGATTCTGTCATCTTCAACAACACCACGCTTTCAGAAGCCCTGCTCAGACTGTTAGTGATAGAAAGTTTTAGGAAAAAAAGATGCAATTACTGGATGCGATTAAAGACGTAGAAATGGTCACACTTGGTCACAATAAGGTGCAAAAATTGGCATTAACTAATGTAGTTGTTAACATGAATTAATAATAGACAAATACATTAACAGAGCTGTACAGATTAAGTTCTTAGTAGTAGTTAGGTAACAACTACATTAGTTAATTCCAACTCATGGAACCTTATTATGCAGCGCTACCATAGAAATGATGAATATGGGAAACCCAAAATAAAGTTGTGTAATAAAGCTCTTCACAGTGGTAATATAAGCCGTCTGCATGAAGGATTTACTGTACAACAAGCACAGTATGTATTTGATTGATGACTACAGCATATTTGTTGCCGGCGTCATCGTCATGGAGGCGACTATTGTTCAGAGTTCAGTCACATCTGACAGTCACCGCAGGCCAGACTGGACGGAATGTCGAAGATAAAAAACCATTTTTCTCTCAAACCCTTTCCTCTTCCTCTCATTGTGTTTGAGGGTGAGGTGGGTATGAGGGTATTATTCCAGTGTCTCTGCTTTCTGTAGAATCCCTTCTTTTTTTCTTTTTCTGTTCATAATGTGGGTGTGGAAGTGTGCACTGTTTCCATGGTAGCCACTGATTTCCAAGCATTCAGTGTAACCATCTGGAAAAAAAAAAGTGGGGGGGTGCTTTTGTGACTGGATTTGCTCTGTTTGCATTGCTTTTAATTTACCGTTTATTATCACAGACATTAGCAGGATCTGACTGCACAGTTTTCTTCCTCACAAAAATGATCTGTAACTCAACTACAAAAAGAGTATCAATATCTTGAGTTTTATGAAAGAACTGTTTTCATAATTCAACCTGCAAGCAGGGTTGAAGGGGGCCAAGCAGTCCAGCAGGGCAGAGTCACCATGGAAACTTGATCGGATCATGTTAAAAGTGTGGCTGTAAGCATTGATAGCAAGTTTCATGTCAATTGACCAAAGAAATATGAACTCACATCCTGTTTGGTGGATTCGCCAGAGTCCATATACCAAGTTTGGTATCAACATATCAAAGCGTTGCTGAGATATGCCCTCACTTCCTGTTTGGCGGCTTCGGTGCCGATTTTGATTGGATGCACTGAGCACACAATTTCTTAAGATAAAAAATCCACCAAATAACTTTTCTGAGGCTTGGTCCGAAGATCATCTGTGCCAAATTTTGGCAAACTGTGTGGCCTGTGAAAATGTTTAACCTTTCAATAAAATCTAATATGGCATATTAGATACACTGTCCACACCCCGCCCCCTGGCAGGCCGAGGAAGAGCGACATGCCTCCTTCAAGACGTCTCATCTCTCTAATCGTGTCTGTGGTTCCAAGGTGTCCGAGGCGCTTATTGTGCAGCAATCAGCTAACCCTGCCAAGACCCTCCCTCTGGAGCAGCGAGCCAATTATGCCGCTCCGCGTGAGCCGGCCAAACTTTGCTTTAGGCAGGACCGGGAATCGAACCCCAGTCCCCGGTGTGCAACTGCAGCGAACTGCAACCACATCTTCGCCTGTTGCGCCTCCACAGCCCCCACATTATTATTTTTATTTATTTATTATTATCATTTTTTATTAAAGCAAGCACATCACCGGTTATTAGCCAAAAACACATTTTTGCTAATTGCAGCACCTCCCAGTGGTCAAATTAATCACGTATTTCAATTGACTGTGACGGATGAACACTTTTGAAAATCAAAAATCCATCTGATAACTTTTGTGAGGCTTGGTTTGCACATCATCTCTGCCAAATTTGGTGAAGTTTTTCAAATCACCAAACAGGAAGTGAGGGCTTATCTCAGCAACGCTTTGATGGGTTGGATGGTACATGGACTTGGGACTCCTTCCTGAGGATGTGAAAAAAAATAGGTGTTATGGCGGCTCTGCCTTGCTTGACTGCTTGGACCCCTTCAACCCTGCTTGCAAGTTTAATATGGTCAGAAAATTACACTATAATAGGCCTATGCTTCATTTTATCAAAATTACATCAGATTATTATTATTATTTATTTATTATTGTGCACATTGTTTGATACAGTTCATTGAACTCAATAATAATATTAATAACAGTAAATTACATTTCCTCTTTTAATTTGTATAATGACTTTAATTGCTCAATGGGAAAATAACATCCTGTGTGGTGGTTAAGGTTACCGCTCAGTAAAATCATCTTCAGACGTGTTATTATTGCCGATTAGACAAACATGCTCAGCTCACTCAGGCGAGTGTTTCCCTAGAAACCTGAAAACCTGCCTCCTTATTCCAGAACCAGAATTGCCATTTCAACTGGTGCCAGTCACCTCAGACAGACACCATTTTTTTCCCAGTTAGTGTTCCAGAAGATGTTCCAAAGTTCCATGCAACCCTTTAACCCTTTGGAATGTCTTCAAAATTCTAAGCCAGTGTTCTAGAACTCCATTGCTTTCAATTAGCAGCAGTGATCGTTTCATCACCATTTGAATTGTTCAGTTAAGGACATTCAGATCACATTATCTTACACCTTAAAGGGTTATATCGTAGGTGCAATACTTCCCCCTCTCACCTGAAACGCACCTGAGTGTTGGAGAGTAGCAGGTTGAGCCGCCTGTAATCGACAGGTGAAAAGGAGGTCCCTCTGCCCGCTCTCCTCCCAGTTCGCGTAGCGCTGAAACCTGACTCCGTGCGCGATCGTTTTAGGGTTAATGAAGGGGTTCGTATTTCCTGCGGTTCGGAGGACAAAGCCGCAGGGACCGGGTTGTGTCGCCCTTGTTAAACCCAGAATGCAGTAAGTGAAACAGGCAGCGTTAATTAAGGTTCAGGAGCCATCCCGGGCGAACCAGAGACGCACGATCACAGGCCTGTGGGCACTGCTCGTGGGAACGCCGCAATGCTGAAAAACGATACTCCGATCAGCATTCCGTAATTCCAGGCTGGGATTTTGGAATAATGACTGTGAGCCGACTGGCTAAGGTGCTTGGGTGGTTGGTGCTTCAAGCTCCGGTGTAGCCACAATAAGATCCGCACCACTGTTAGGCCCTTCAGCAAGGCCCTTAACCAACCCCGCATTACTCCAGGGGGGATTGTCCCCTGCTTAGCTGATCACCTGCAAATCACTTTAAATAAAAGCGTCAGCAAAATAACTGTAATGTAATGTAAAACCTGAGATATACATACAGTCTTTCATGTGGCCTATATAAATATAATACACATTAAAATGTGTAAACATATAGTGGAGCTTGTAAGTATTTGTACAGTAGTACGTTTTGTAGTTTTGACTCCAGCGCATTTGATTCTAAATGAAACGATGAATATGAGATTAAAGTGCAGACTGTCAGTTTACACCCATATCTAACAGTCTGCATTGTCACCTCATACAGTATTCATGGTGTAATTTTATTTGGGGCAGCCTGTAGCATAGGGCCTAATGTACATCACTGGGACCTGGAAAGTTGGTGGTTCAAGCCTCTCCCTCGCTCCCCCCCCTCCCTCTCCCCCTCTCCCCCATCCCTCTCTCTATCCCTCTCTCTTCTCTCTCTCTCCCCTGTCCCTCTCCCTCTCCTCCGTTTTCCTCTCTCTCTCTCTGGGTTCCTGTGCTGGGGGCCTGGTTGGGTGCGGGATGGTTCAGCAGGTCTTGTTGTGTCCTCCTTGGGCGGCGGGTGACGGATGGTTCTGGAAGGAAGGGCTCCTGGTGAGGCGCGGAGCACGGCAGGTGGCAAGCGCTGACTTGACTGCAATTAAATGTACAAATGTGTGATTGGGCCCCTGGGAACGCAGTCATTAGCCATGCTGAAAGGGTCACAGCTAACTCTCCTCACCCCTCCACCTCCTACAAACTCACTCCTTCCTTTGCTGTGTTCCCTTCTCCAGTCTGGCAACCTTGAATTCTCTATTCCTTACTTCTACTGTCTTCTTAGGCACAAGTGCGTGTGCTTGTGTGTGTGTGTATGAGAGAGAGCCCTTGTGCTAGTGTGTATGGGCACTTGTGTGTGGTGCATTTCTGATTGTGCATGTGTGTGTCTGTGTGTGTTTGCGCATATTTCTGATTGTGTGTGTGTTTGTGCATGAACGTATGTATATACATGTGTGTGTGTGCGTGTGTGTGTGTGTGTGTGTGTGTTTGTAGACGTTCTGATTGATTGATTGACTGAAAGTTTGTGCAGCACACAGTCTGTGATTGGCTGACTGAAATCTGGCCATTCCACTTGTAGAGTACCGCCTTCAGCACAGTACCACCATTCTGAACTGGGGAATGGGGGCGGGGCATGATTTATGATGCTACAATACAACACAGGAAATGGATCCGTCACTCTCGGGAAGTGGCATTGTACACATTTGATTAGATGGAAGTCACCATAAATTTAACCTCAGCTCTTCTGAAAAGTATAATTTCATTCTAACACTTCAAAAATTATTCAAAAAATAGGTTTGGAAAGGGTTCATTGTCAGCCTATGTTACAGAAAAATTAGTGGTAGGCGTACATATGTTCCGATGGTGAACGCACAGTAGCACTTGGAAAAAAAAATGCTTTCTTTAAATCAGGGACAGGTAGTTCAAGAAGACACTAAACTTGGTTGTCCACAGGACATTACTCTCTGACATTACCCCTCTGCCTCTGCAGCTTCAGTTACTGGTATATAAATCGTTTGCTTTTTCCTCCTTTTTCATTTTTAAAATCCGTTATTTAACCAGGGGAGGTCCATGGAGAGCATTTCTCTCTTTTCAGGGACGTTCTGGGAGAAATGCCAGAGAGAGCAGCTGGAATTGGGAAAGTGAGGGAGAGCAGGGTAAAGCCCCTGGAGCAGGCCTGGGTTATGGTTTTTCAGGAAACTGATAACAGCGTCTTAATGCGTTTCAGCGATCAGAATGTGTATTTCCAGCGTTGCTAAGAAGCTGGTGCCTTCGGTGACTCAGATGGACAGTTAGGCACATAACCCAAGACAAACGAGCGATTCAAAAGCAGAAATTATGCAAAGAGTATGGAAAAATCAGAGTGACTCAGGGTGAAATCCATCTAAATGTCTCTTTATAAATAAACTATCATGCAGTTTCAACTCAGAGCTCAATTTGTTTGGGTTGTATATACGTTAACTGACCACTGACCATCATCTGGAATAATGCTTCATGGAATACATGTGTCGACTGAGATATTTATCCGCTTTCAAAACTCTGAAATTAAATCCCAGGGAACACTGAGATATTGATTCTCACAAACTACGATATCCTGACCAATTTTTAAAATCATAATCATACCTGCACGACAAATATATATTCACTCACAGCTCTGCACAGCCCTATAGACCAGGGATCATCAACTCAGAGCTCCCAATCCAAATCCAGCCCTGCTTTTCTTTTCTCCCAGGTAATTAGTGCTACTGATTGGCCAGACTGTCTTCACACCTGACTCCCAGGTAAAGGCAGGGAGGGTGGAAAACCAGCAGCTCTCTTCCCTCGAGGACCGTATGTTGCTGATTTCTGCAAAAAATCTGTACATTTCAGCCAGTTAAAATTCTGTAGAGCTCATAGATCTATGTACAGTATATACCACACCACCCTCCCTCCAAAAATAAAAATGAACTAAATTAAAAGAAGAGCCCCACCCACATCCCTTTAGCCCACAGAAGGAGCAGGTCACTGACAGTGTCGTGCTCCAGGCCTCCATAGCCCTGCGTTAGACCGTTAAACTCAGCCGCCGATCAAGCCAAGGCCCGGCGGGTCCAGACGGCAGAAATGTGCTGTTGCTGCCGCGACCATAATCCACGGCTGTTAAAGTAACGCGGGGTTGTCCTGCCAAAAGGGAATTGCAGTGGTAAAGGAAATAAAACATCCTTATTATATCATGGCGTGTGATAAAAATATGTAGAGAGAGAGAGAGAGAAACAGAGGACGAACGTATTCATGCCGGGCTGTAATCTAATGAACAATGCAAACAGCTGATTCAGCCAAATGCTGTTCGCTCATGACTTCCTGTCTCAGCCGTGGTGGAAAGAACAGCGCTACACCTGCCTGGACGCCTGTGCCAGTGAGTGTGTGTGTGAGTGTGAGCGTGTGTGTGTGCGGGTGTATGTACGCGTGTGGGGGTGTGTGTGTGTGTGGGGGAGGGGGGGTGTGAGTGTGAGTGTGTGTGCATGTGTGTGTGTGTGGGAGGGTGTGGGTGTGTGTGTGGGGGTGTGAGTGTGAGTAAGTGTGTGTGTGTATGCGTGTGGGTGTGTGAATGCGTGTGTGGGTGTGGGTGTGGGTGTGTGAATGCGTATGGGGTGTGAGTAAGTGCCAGAGAGCACTTGGCATCATGGGAGAACACTCTGCTCCCATCACGTTTACTCAGGACATATACTCAGTGAGCACTTTATATACTTTATACTTAATAAAGTGCCCATTGAGTGTATGTGTATGTCTGTGTGTGTGTGTGTATGTGTGAGTAATTGTATGTGGCTGTGTGAGTGTATTCTATCAAACAAATCAATCCATGTGCAGGTGATTTACTTGTGTGAGTGTGAATGGCTGAAAAACATGGACTAAACCCTTGCTGAAGAGACACTACACACACTAAAATGCCTTTTTTGTCCTTGCAGTTACTTTGTAGAACCCAACTTTTACAGAACAATATGAAGGCCCAGCCTTTAAGGCAAAACTATGTCTTCTAATTTGTAATCACATTGTTATTACAACAAAGGAACATTTCAGGATTTTATAATCGGCACAAACCGTCCTGAACAGGGAGGCTTAAAACATTTAGTGTGAACATACATACAGTGCCAAACAGACTCCCTGCATATTTATTGTTTTGTATTAATTTTGTCTTCAAGTGACTCTAAATCAACCACTCTCTCTGCGCCTCCAGTGAAGTTGAGAAATGTTCTCTGCTTGCGTAAAGGATTAGTGATGAAGTGTTTTTTTTTAGGTTTTACTTCTGCAGAAAGGAGGTACTGCAGCAGTGTGTGGGGAGCAGCCTTCCCGGAGGACATGAAAAAGCCTGCATCGCCGTCTCCGCTGCCCCTCCGTATCCGGGTGTACAGTATCGGAGATGAAAGGCGGTACAGTGCAGGAGGTGAACCGCCAGGCCTCTGATAATAAGCGCTGGTCCTCCCCTCCCTGAGCCTCGCTCAAGCCCCGGTCCCACACGCACCCCCTCCTGGGATAAGCCCCAGTAATTGCCATCCTCTCTGCAGTGCCCTAATTACAACAGCAGGCCTTTCCCTGGCTCTGTTCTCCCAGGTGCTGCAGTCAGAACGTGTGGCTCTGCCGTGGCTGAGGCTAACCTCTGCTGACATGCCCCGCGCTGTGGAGGAGGGGAAGGGCCGAGTCCCACTCCCCATACCACTGCACGTCACGCACATCAACCTGTGCACCTACACACGCGCGCACGCACCAATATCACGCTTTAATAACTGTGTTTACACGGTGTCTTTACTTTGCAAACAGCTATATCCACACAGCAAATGTTCGCTGTGAAACATGTTTGCAGCAAATACTGGTGAACGATTTTAAATGAAAATTCTATTTAGTTTTAGTTTTCATACGTATGGATGTAACATAGTAAGAGATAATGTAGTATGAATACTTGTACTTTACGTGTGCAAATAAAGTAAATGCCTTCCTAATATACAAGGACTATGTTTTACTCTGTCCCTGGTGGGAGGTATCTGAATAATGTTTTTTCTACTTTTCGGTATGTGTGCTGGACCTTCTCTACTGAGTCATCCTCAGTCCCAGCATGCACTGGGGCGCATCCCTCCTGATACCGCTGCTCCCGCTCCTCTTCCATGGGAATACGTAACCGTGGCGATCCAACAATGCACCATGCCCATGTCAGGGGACAGGCCACAGCTGAAACAGGCCTGCACTGAACACACAGCCTTTCAAATCACTACCACACTCTCAAATGTGTCAGCCTGCACTGAACACACAGCCTTTCAAATCACTACCACACTCTCAAATGTGTGTCAGCCTGCACAGAACACACAGCTTTTCAAATCAGTACCATACTCTCAAATGTGTGTAGGCCTGCACTGAACACACGCCTTTCAAACCAGTACCACACTCTCAAAGGTGTGGACTAACTGTAGCACAGCAACTTAGATTTAGGAAGGAAACACTTTTAACACAAAAGTAGCTTCGCTTCAGTTTCTTGAATTGTACTTAGTCTGTACTGACTAGAGATATCCTCTTTCATCACACTTAATATAAAACAACATTAGCTACAATCTGTATCAGACCGCAGATTGCAATTTGAAAGAAGACATTTAGGAAACATAAGACCTTAATTAAGCACATTGCAATCTGCATGTACATATTGGTTGTTAATTTACTCCATACTATTAATGAAAACATATTTCAAAGTTGTTTATGATCATGTTTCTGAGGAAATATTACTCAGTATGTCACATAGATCACATGAATTCTTCCAATTCCTGCTTTCATCTTTGAACAAGCAGAGAAAGAGAAGAGAGCGAAGAGAGAGAACACTTCCAAACGTGTCATTTCCTTTCAAAAGAATTCCGCCCGATTGTTTTGCTGCTTTCCCGGTCCTCGACTTAAATCAACTTCCCTTTCGTCTGGGTTCGCCGTGACAATAGGGCAGACATTCCTTCGATAAGTACCCAGTTCTTTTTCCACTTTGTTTCTTTTCTTAAGTCGAGTTTCCAGCGGAGCATTGTTTGGGAATATTTGGGCTGCGGAATGTCATTCTGCTGTGAGGAACGCTGGGTGTGCGACAGGCTGTCCCAGAGGCGCACCAGACCACCAGAGGGAACGACTCCTGATGCCAGTTTAAAATGGACGCCATGGTTTCTGCTCTGTGGGAAGCAAGACGTGTGGGAGTCTCCTCTTTCTCTGAATGACTCATCCGCTCAGTCTACATAATCATTATCGTACAAATAAACTTTGCATCAATCCAGGCCTTTTCACTGGTCCTTTGACAAAGTTTTTAAATGCTCATGTATGCATGTAGACAGCATTTAATGCACAATAACCTTGTAATATAATGAAATAGTACATCAAGAGCTTCTTTAAGTTTAGTTGAAATTGTGTACTGGTGTGACCATGCAGCAAGGACCCCGCATAGAAAAGGAGGACCTCATGATGAATGATGTAGCATTATCACTGCAGTATCCCACAGCTTCTTGGCGTACTCAGTATTTGCAACACAAAGACTGTGACTGCGTGTCCTTCAAGAGTCTCAAATGCTGCTGAAATGTGCGTAGTCTTGACCCACAATGCACCAGTGCAGCAGAATCAATGCTTGTTTTTTTTTTTAAATGCTGGATGTTATTGGGTGCCTTGGGTTTTCACATTGGTTCTCCGTTCCACCCGACCCCGCCCCCCGTACCCAAACCCAACCCCCCCCCCCACACACACCCCCTCATCACCCCCTCCCCCCCACCCCTTCCTCGCCCCCACCCCCCCGTTCCGAGAACAGGCACGGCCCCCTAATCAGCAGCAGGGACAGGAGGATGGAGGCACATGCCTTTGCACATGGAAGCACAAATTAAAATGGCTGGGGCAGGCTGGCCCTCTAATTGCCTGGCACCATGCCCCTGGCTGTCAGAGGCATTAGAGACGGGCCTCTGCCTGCTGCAAAACAGGCTGGCGCAGCCGGGCCTATTGACAAGGGCACTCTTCTCAGCCCTGTGTCAATAAGGGAGCCACGGCCTCGCCTAATGCGCACAGTTAGCGCCGGCACAGGTGCGGTTCAGTCGAGCTAACCCCCGCTCCGTTCTCTGCAGTTAACGTTGTCCTTCAGCCTTGTTGTAGTGGGAATCAACAAGTCAGCCTTTTTTCAAATTTACTAATAAAATCATTTTTTAGGTTTTTTTTTTTCTTCACTTATGTAATGCGGCACAAGCGGTGTTGCAGTCTGGGAAATTGAGGCATTGGAGGGGAAATTTTAAATGGATCACTGCCCAATGCCATGAGACCATTGCACTCTCAGACCTGCCCTTTCCTGCCACGAAGGGAGAAACCACAACACATTTCATCTTTCAGTGGAGAGTTTCCTCCACAACTGGCCTGTGGGATTATTATTTTTTCATTGAAATGGCTGTGGGGTAAACCTGCATTTTAATCGACAGACTTGGATGTCTAGCAGAATCCACTCCACTGTTTGGTGGCGTTTATCTGACATCACACTTTCCATGACCATGAGACACACACAAGACCATGCTTTAAGAAGTAACACCGGGACTGGCATGAATGATGCGATCGTTTAATTGTTTGCACATTTGGCTATTTTAATAAAACATACAGTACACAGCCAATGTGCATACATTACAAAACAATAAATAAATTAGTGTGTGGCACAATAACGTACCAGGCTTATTTCATTGCGGTCCTCTGGTAAAAAAATATAACTTCAATTAAAATTGAAGGCTCAGCTTTAATTTATTTCTTCCATATGAATTATGGGTTACTATAGATTTGCTGTTCTGTCGATTACTGTATCTATTTCTGTAGATTACTGTAGATTAACCCTGCAGCAACTAATAAAAGACACTGCATGTAAGCTGGAACATATGAATAAAAGTTGCATATAATGAGACAAATGAATGTTACTCTCCATGCCACAAAGGGCCTCTAATGGTGCTGTGTATTACCACCTGGGGTTGTCATAGCAACCGCTGCAGCTGCAAAACATTCACCAATTAGCAGAGTGGGTCCTGACCTGAAGCTCTGCCCTGGAAACCCGTTACATTACTGACACTGAACTCCTGCTCTCAGCCACACAGCCTCCCTCTCTCTGCCTGCGTTTACACATCCCTACAGCTGCATGTCTGCTGAAGCCATTAGACTGAGGACCTGTTCAAGGGTGCAGTGACATACCTGGGAATCAGATCTGCGGCCTTTCGAATTACAGCCGCATCTCCCTAAACGTTATACAGCACTACCACCCACTGTGTGCGTGTGTGTGTGTGCATGCGTGTGTCTATGTGTGTGTGTGCATGCATGCATGTGTCTGTGTGTGCAGGTGTCTGTGTGCGTGCATGTGTGTGCATGTGGGTGTCTGTGTGTATGCGGGCATTTGTGTGTGTCTGTGTGTGCGGGTGTCTGTGTGTGTGCGTGTATGTGTGTCTGTGTGTTCGATGCTGAAGCTAAACTTAAATGGGTCCCACATTTTAAATGTTAAAGATATATTAAACCTAAACTACTCTATTAATCACACACACACACACACACATACTCACACACACAGCAGGTAGAACTGTTAGACTCCAGTATGATAAGACTGTAATCAGTGTTCCACAATGAGATATAAGCACTCTAATCCAACAGAGAAGACTCCCACTCTAGACACAATTTGCAAAAGCCCAGTTCATTCTTTCATTTCATCTCATTATCGTCTGTAAATCCACATCGATTCTCAGGCAGAGCCTGTGTCCCGTCTGCAACAAATTAAGTAAAAACACCAAACATTGGAAGGTGCGGCACACTCAGTTTATGTTGCTAACTGATTCTATTAGTATTCCTGGGGAAGCGCGGACACTGCCCTACAACGACAGGCTTCGCAGACAGGATTCACATTAAAGGTGCATCTCAGTTGGTGTTGTGGCCAAAGGGCTGTGTGAGGCACCTGGGCCTGCAGCTTCTTTAATCATAATTCTAAAGACTTTCATAAAGGACAAAGCCTCGGAGAAGCTGTTTCTCGTCTTACCGTGGAAATCTGCTGAAATCGCAAAGCAGATCTAACAGATGGGACAGCTTGGACGAGGCACAGCATATTTATAAAACTTTAATTTGTATAGCAGCAGGTCTCTCTCTCAGTCTCTCTCTTTTTCTCTCTCTGTCTCTTTCTCTTAGCTTGTAAATCCTCAGCAATGAGGCATAGTCTCTCAATCTAATTCACTGTCTATATAGCCATGATCAAAAGAATGCTCATATTTACGACATTTAGAACTATTACCCACCGCATAAACCTCAATCTGAAGTGCAATGTGCTGGTGGAAGACTCCGCTACAGTATACTTGCTGCATTAGCGTGTTCAAATCACCTCAAACATGCTACAAATCAAAAGAAGGGCAACACCCAAGCCTCCAGGTCTGAGTTCCATGGTTACAGCGCAGGACAGGAAGGTTTAGCCGTGCAGAGAAAGCGCAGTAACAAGCTGCCATATGGTGTGGTGGACTAACCTCCCTGGGACCCCTCTCTCCCATCTCCCGTCCCAAGAAACAACAACCATTTAAGGAGTTAATTGTTAAAAGTCTCCGAGCTGCTAAATGGCTTTCCCCACACTTGGATGATCCATTAAAGCAGGATTAATTGAGTGTGAAATGCATAGCATCTGGTAAATGGTGTAATAGGCAGTATGGGAGGAAGAGGGAAAGAGAGAGGGAGGGAAAGAGGGAGAGAGAGAGAGTGAGAGAGGGAGAGGGAGAGAGAGAGGGAGAAGGAGAGAGAGAGACGGGGAAAGGAGATGAGAGGGAAAAGATAGATTACTTCCCCACTCCTTTCATTAACATTTTAATTTTAATTAATTCTCTACCACCATGGATATGCAATGCTTTCCTATCATTCTGTGACATATTGAATAACTTTCTTCTATTTTTAAAATTTTATCTTTAAGCAGTCAGGATTATAATGGTTGTTCTTGGTTGGCATAATTAAAGCAGCAGTAACCAAGTCAATGGTTGCAATTTGTGACAATATTTATAAAATCTTGACACCCATTGGCCCTGCCCTCATTCTTGCTTGTAGCTGTGTGTACAAACACTGCATGTGAATGCACTGGGCTCACTGTTGACTGGAGGATGGTATGAACCAGCGTATTTCTTTGATTGGTTCACATTCTGAGCCACTTTGTTTTGAAAACAAGTACTCAGGCTGAATCGCCTCTTTCAGAACGCACACAGTAATTTGAGGGTATAAACACAGTGTACGGTGTTGGATTTCTCTCACACCACCTCTTTGTATGATTGCAGCTAATTAAGCCTGACCGTTCACCGATATCTTTTCAAAAAAACGTTTGTTATGGCTGTTTTAACTTGCACAAGTGGTTTAATGATATGTCATATACACTTGCTGTTCTGGGAAAGCTGTTCACTGGTCTTAACTGCATTCATGTTCTCTCACATATATTCTTATATACCCTGCTGAAAAAACCCCAGCTCAAGCTATGTTTTGAAACAGCTGGTAACTGGTCATTTCAAGCTAGTCATAGCTGGATTTTACACCAGGGTTGTTACTCTAACTATGTGCATTCGCTAAATTAATGCAATGTACCATAGGACTAGAAGATGTAAGAATAGGTGTAAGGTAGTCAAAATGGCCGACAGTTGTCTTAGCTAGGAAAATGTCATCAATTTACATCCTCCAAAGACTGGATTGGCTGGATTACTTTACATCATCGATTGCGAGCGCTGACTGTATCTCCTGCTGTAAATCACTCAGCTACAGCACATGCAGATTAACTCCGAGCAGACCCCCTCTGGGCTCAAACTGCCCATGCCATCTTATTTTCAATTACGTCGAGCTGTCCACCGGCTCTGATGAGTCTTATGATTATGTTGGATTTGAAGTTGATAGTTGGATGATCATCTGGCTCAAACAGTGTCAAAGTTACAGTACATGGAAAGGCCACATCAGCAAACACTGCAGTTTGCATGGGGACACTGAAGACACATGTCCACCAGTACTGACACCAAAGAAGACAAACCTAAATAACTACATCAGTCTATTTCAAATGATTGAAAGATCTACTCCACAAAATGACCTGTTATGGAAACCGGTCCATTCATATCACTGTCCATAGTAACTTTTAGAATGCACCTCTAACCAATAGAACACAGCTATCCAATTCCGACTATGCACGGGTTGTAACCACGGGAAACGCTTGTGCATTGGTTGACAGGTGTGTACAAGGATAAGATGTCTTTTGGCAATGACTAACAATTAAGCAGGCAATTTAGTTGAGTTGATCATAATAGCTATAGTTATTGTTATTGTTCCCAGTGGAAATGGATCTTGTCTGTGCAAGTGTTTAGCAGGGAGAGAGTTTAATTGCATCATCCCGCATCTCATCTTATTTACCTGCAATACCAGATCATCTCACTACACATATTTAGCTATGTTTGCAGTCTTTGTTAAAGTCCCTCTCAAAGCCAATTTTGTGGATTACAGAAAGGGTGTTTCTCCATTCTACTGAAATGTTAAATTAAAAGTGAGATTTGAATGATGTCTGGCAAGGTGTTTCATGCCATCACAAAGCTTTACTGCCTTCATGATGGCAGAAAACAAACTGCCATTTTTCATGTTGTCAAAAGGAAAATTAATCTGAAATTTAGGGCCAAGCACACATTCAAATCTTCAAGCCCTGCAGAATATACTGTAGGTTTTCTGATTAAAACTAATTTTTTTTTTTTGTAATTTTTTAAATTTTAATATATGATGATTAAAACTTTTTAAAAGGCTCTCGTATGAATTGGAGGACGTTCTTCTCCCAAACAGAACTGTGTTACATTATACATGGAACAGCTCAGAACAACTAATGACTTCAAAGGCTCAAAAATAGTTGTTTTATGTACCACATGAAAGCACATCTTCGCTTGGTTAAAAGACGGAAAACGAGAAATGAATTCTGTTCTGTAATTATGGAAGTACAGACGGGTTTAGACTGGGATTTCCTCTCGTTTGCTAGCCTTGCACACACTCTCAGACACGCACATACACACACATACTCATGCCTGCGTGCGCACACACACACACACACACACACAAACACACACACATGAAAAGAAAGAGTGTAATGGGTGCTCATACATACTGTATATTTCATGTTGGGGTCAGTGGTTGTGGTTTCTGTTGCTAAAGATGCAAATTCATGAATTCATTACAAACTATCAGTAAATCAATTACTTAGACCAAACATCATATTGTGTGGCTGGGGACCACAAACAAGACCTGTACAAATGATTTGGGAAACGAATATTCCCCTTGAAAGCCGGGCACCTGATAACCCTACTCCAGGTCCGGCTGGTCACTGCTCGACCCATCTGGAGTGGCCTTACATGTCAGGCTCATAAACTTGTGGTACTGCCAGCCCCAACCAGGTCAACAGTCTCATATCAGTCCATCCAACTTCTAATAATGATTATTAGATTCATGATTTTTTTTTTTAGTTTATGATTTTTTTTGGTAGGTGGGGTTCCAATTGGACGTGGCAAGTCAAGCAAGCTCCACCATAGACCAATGGCATGAATCAGGCAAAAACCAATCAGATTGTAAGAAACAAATCTTATAAACTGCAGGGCAGCCTGTAGCCTAGTGGCTAAGGTACATGACTAATACTTACTAGTCTAATCATCTGTAAGTCGCTTTGGATAAAAGCATTAGCTAAATAACAAATTATAATGAACTGTATCTTCCCTGTAACTTCTGCAGAGAGAAATCTGTTGCCAAGACTACATCCACCAAGGTGACATGGAAGTGGGATGTTTGAGAGCTTTCCTGCTTCCCATTTCGCTGAATACTCAAATTGCCTGTGCAACTTGGTCATTTTAGGACACACCTTTAAAAGCAGTGCATTACATTAGTTACTTAGCAGCCACTCCAGAGGGACAAAATACGAAAATACAAGTCCATAAATAGTACTTGCTTCTGACCATCTGCTGCTCAATAGCAGCCATTTACTACCAATCCTTATTATTTATCTTCATAATAAATTATTATACAGCTGCCAAAGCTAGCCAACTTCCAGTATTCCATACATGGCTAACAAACAAGGTAACTTGTTGTTTGTGAACTTGCAGGTTTGATTCAGCTTACTGCCGTGTAAAATCCAGCTATGCCAGCTTTACTAGCTTTATAATTAAGCTGGTCAAGCTGATCAAGGAGCTAGTCTAGCTGGGAATGAGCTGGTCAACAAGCAAGTGCTGGTAGCTGGTCAAACCATGTCAAGCTGGGAGCTGGTCCGAACTGGTCAACCAGCTAAACCATGTCAAGCTGGGAGTTGGTCTTATCTGGTCAACCAGCTGTTTTCCTAGCTTGAACAATTCTTTTCAGCAGGGTGATCTCGTCTTCTCAGTTCAATATTTTTGCCGTTGTTGTTGTTGTTGCTTATTTGATAGTCTGTCCTTTGTTGCGTGGTTTGTGGTAAGAGGGGCACGTGTCTGTATTTGGGGGGGCTGGGAAACACAATCGCACGTGTACACGCACGTCGGTTAGGTCTGTGATTGTTTTCCAGCGGTATTAGGTGACATTTCCAGCGAGTTCCGGACAGTTAATGCGGAGGTGGCGTGTGCTGGCGGAGGGCTCAGGTATCCGGCGTGTGTCCCCGGTCCGTCAAAAACACAACAAACCAGGGAGCTCTTCACAGCTGGCTATGTATAAGTCAAGGGGGAAGGGGAAATGTAAGCTAATACACTCATTAATAACTGCATCATTCTCCTGAATGATACTGACAAACAGGCGCACGCTCTATCCATGGGCCACCAAACAGAAACAAATGTGTGTTTTTTTTTTCCATGAAGCCAAAGTAAAGTGGGCGGCATTCACACAGGAACAGGGACACAGATGAGTAGAATAGCTGGTCCTGTTGTTCGGTATGTAGTTAAAATGAATTAAAATAAATAAAACATGTTTTTAACAATATGCAGAGCTAAGGTGCAGGACGGCAGGAGAAACTGTACTTATTTTTCTTTTGAAGCAGAGATCTCACTCCTTGAGCTAATTCCACAAAGCCTCCGCCATCTTAATCCTGATGCTTTAGCCGTACTTCGGGCAGATTGTGGCTGGGCCTAAGCTTGTTCCCACAGTGTTGGTTTGTCTGCCTCACAGCCTGCTGCTGCTGTTAATAATTTATTTTAAATCAGTTTTTTGTCACATTCTGACTGAAAGGTCTTGCAGTCTTGAACTCCCCTGAGGCCAGAGTTACGATGTATCCACGTTTGGCTACGACCAGATGAGTACATATCATTGATGGCACAGAAGCAACCATTGAAAAGTCTCTTACCCTTAGTGTTAGTCTCTGGAATATCTCCAAGTAGGCACAGAAGGCCTTCATATAATTAATAACTCAGCCAGAAAAAGCAAACAACGTGTATCATTGCAGTATTAAACCAGCAATGTCTCACTGTCTCAATCCAATTTATACAGTTTCCTCACAATGGCCTCGCAAATGAAAAGTCCTCACAAATGAAACAAACCCTAACCTTTGCTCCTTCTACATTTTACTGAAATGACTGTTCATGGACATACAGTCCATACTGTACATAAGTCCAGGCCAATGAGAACTAAGGAGAGAACTGTGATGTCACATGAAAGGATTGGCAGAGTTTGCACTGATACCCTTGCTGCTGGGTGTGGTAGGCCCTTGGTGTAAAATTAATGATATTTTAGAGAGGTGGAAAGTCTTGGGGTCAGTTAATATAAGACTTGCCACGCGTTTCTTCCTAGATTTGTAGATCTCTTTACAGAAGTTTCATCTGGTTTTACAGTGGCTAGCATTGGGGCATTCATGGGTTTGTGGTCTAAAGCATCATAAATTTCAGGCAACTTCAAAGCAACTTGTATAGACATGCTACACTATTTCGTATTTGCTACTGTACCTGAAACTACTGTCCTCAAGGAGATGGTAGGTCTTCCTCTGTAAATGTTATTTAATCGATCCACAGGCATGACAAGGCAGTGCTATTTCAGAACCAAGAAGGAATTGTACCAGCACAATTTAAAACCCAGCTGCTACTATTGTTATAACTGTGATTAACAATAGTGCTATGAAAGTCATCATTTAGTATGTACACCCAGGTGTAAAATACAACTATGGCCAGCTTGAAATACTAGCCACCAGTGGTTTGAAAACCTAGCTTGAGCTGTTTTTTCAGCAGGGCAGCCTCTGGAAACCTTACATTGCTGTATAAGATACTCTAGCGTTTCTTGAAGGGTATTTTCTTGTCCAAGGCCATGAACCATCCTCCCCCTCACAGAATTCTGCAGTACCAAAAGGTACCCTTCATTCACAGTAAAAAATGGTCACTAAAAATGAAATTATAATATCAAAAGAAATTCAACTATGCCCTCAGCAGTAACAGGACCTTCTAGGGTGTTAGGCTGGTTCACTATATGCCCCACTGTCCTCTGCACCACAGTTTTTTGCCTTAGAACAGGTGTGCCATAAAGAGGGGATTAGGGCCCTCAAAACATATTAGAACATTCTAACTTCAATGTGGGATTGTTTCATATGGCTCAGAATCCATGGTGACACCCCTGTCTTGGAGAGCCGGATCTGAACTGGATCCAGTTCCGATTCAGTGAAGCAGGCGATGTCAGCTAACCTGTCAGGGATTGAGGGGACAGAAGGACCATTCGTAGACTCAGGGACAAAGTGAAAAACAGCAGGTTCTAATGAGGCAGGTTGATAATTCAGGCAGTGGTCGAAATCCAGGCAAACAGATATGACAAGAACAATCAGGTGTGTAAACGCAAATAAGCTGGGCAGTGGTTGTCAACAGGAAATCCAAGAAACTAAATCAGATAAACTAGCAAAGGAAAAAACAAACAGGCAGGCTTAAATACACTCACAAATAAAACCAAACGACCAACAGCTGTGGGAACAGGTAACGAGGGACAGGTGAGACGATTGCCCGAATGACAAAAAGGAAGTCCATATATGGAGTGAAAGGCAGAGACACGTAATGAGGAGAGAGGGAAAACAAGGACTGGAGTGAGAACACAGAGAACACATTGACAGTAGGGAAACAAGGAAAAGCAGAGAATATCAGAATGAGGGGAAAGGGCACGGAACGTGACACAACCGTGTAATCAGCCGCCATAACCGATTGATTAAGAGCCGCTTAACGACAGAAACCCACGCATCCCGTGCCGGAATGGCTGCCGCCACTCGGCGCAGTGACCAGATACCGGCGGCACAACAAAGCCATTTACGCGGTAAGCCACAGGGTTAAGAGCTGACTGGAGCAGAGGTCTGGTTCACGAGGATTTTCCCGAACAGGGTCACTGCAAACAGAACAGGCCATTCAGACCTCCCCTGGCACATGACCTGCCACCCCACAAGGCCACATTGTACAGGCACACAGTTTAATCATGCTGGGGCCACTTCTGGATGTAGGGTGAATTAGGAGGTCGTTGACCCCTGTAAATATACACACAGTGTCATATAACTGGGGGTTTGGCAGTGGCAGCCATTTTAAAGTTAAAGTTCAACAATCAAGTTGGCCTTCTCTCACAGCAGACATTATATGTATAACAATGAGACGATGTCAAAATATAATTTTAGCCACTTCAAATATTTAATCATTACGTGGATTTGGCGGCATGGATGGTGCAGTGGGTAGCACTGCCGCCTCACAGCAAGGAGGTCCTGGGTTCGAATCCCCGTCGGCCGGGGCCTCTCTGTGCGGAGTTTGCATGTTCTCCCCGTGTCTGCGTGGGTTTCCTCCGGGTACTCCGGTTTCCTCCCACAGTCCAAAGACATGCATGTTAGGCTGATTGGGGAGTCTAAATTGCCCAATGTATGCTGGGATAGGCTCCAGCCCCCCTGCAACCCTGATCAGGATAAGCGGGTTCAGATAATGGATGGATGGATGGATGGAATTACGTGGATTCGTTAACGTAAAGGCAAAAAGCCAAGTTGAGCTATTTAAATGAAAAGCTGTAATATATTCTGTTTTAGATGTACAGTAGATTGTGTGAGACTATTTTGTTCTAAATTATTCAAACCCAGTAGTACGACATTGTATTTCTTCTTTATGAAATATCCTTCAGTTTCCACTTCCCTCGTCCGTCATTAGGGTATGTCACATTCTGTGATTTCCAAGGGAGGGAAGTTCGGTGGTTCCACACCAAAAATAACTCACCACCTCCCACCTAATACTACATCACTTTAAAACCAATTCAAGTTATTCTTCTCGAAATTCCTGAAATCCAGCCGGACATAAGAGTTCACGCATTCCACTAGCTTTGACCCGCTCTGTATGACCCTTTCAGCTACCATGGAAACTCACAGTCCCCACCCTGTGAGCTCTTTCAGTGCCATTCATCCACTATCAGAAATAAAGGTATGAAAAGGGCCTTGCTCAAGGGCCCAGCAGCTGCACCGATCTTATCGTGGAACCACCAACTTTTCAGGTCTAGGCCCAGTCAGGGACCCAGTCTACATTCCAGGCTGCCCCTATTGGTTTGTGAAATTGTACCCCTAGCCAGCAATATATAATTAATTTTGACCTTTGTTTGCTTGGAAAGCGTACTCATTTGCACCCAAAGAGAACATTACTGTACTTTCAGGGTACATTTGGGAAATTTGATCCCAGAAGAACGGAAATGTACCTCCACTCTCACTTTATTTCTGAGAGTGTGCTTCCATCCCTCTCTGGGCAGTGAATCAGACACCCTCTCGCCTCCCTGGTGCATGGTTCTGTAAAAGCCATCATATTCTCATCATTTCCAGTGCCACACTCTCCTGGCAGACCTGAACTCTGTCACTCCTCCTCCGCAGACGCACGCACACTCACACGCACACACATACGCACACACATACATTTACACTATATTCCATGCACACTTGGCCATCACTGACTTTAATTACAACTTTATTGTACTAGATACTAAAAGGATTTTCACTGCATCTGGCAAACTTGTCATTTCCTGAAGTTAATGTCTGGATATTTCCGCACATCAAAGAGATTTAGTCTAAATGACTACTCAGTCTGATCCTCTTCCAATAACATGTTACAGTGCACACGCACTAGGATACAGAGTTCTCCCTATTCTGCATTTAAACAAACATTTGTGGGGGTCAAATGATGTGCTTTCCACCAATCAGATTACTGCTTTTAAGCCTTCTGCCTTCGCAGTCTGGAATTAAACAGAACGCACGCTTTCATTTCCTCATCAAAACTCCCGAGACTTTTGAGCAAGGCGGCGAAGGGAAGGGGTTGAAGCCGCTGTGTCACTCTCCAGCAGCAGAAATGACGCAACTCTGCGAGTGTGTTCGACAGCGTATATATGAGCTTCCAGCTCTCCTCGTCAGTAACAGTAACCGCAGTCATGAGCAATGACGAGCTATCACAATTTCTCAAGGAAATGACGCATTACCGGTAATGGAGTGACACTTATTAAGAGAGGTCACAGCCATTTTTCCACCAATTATCCTTTTAAGATTCGAACACAAAAGTGTTGATGCGTTGCCTTTGAAGCTCTGATAAGGGTCTTATTAGAGAGGAGCAGTCGTGCTCTTAGATTAGAATATAAGTATACATAGGTTGATGAAAACAGGGCTTTCAGCCCAGCTAGCTTTGTCATTATAACCTACAGTTCGGAGAATATCATCACGTTCTCATTTCCTTCAGATCATAATCAGAAAACCTCACTGAATGATGGACTATTTGGTAACACTTTACAATAAGGTTCCATGAATTGGAGGGAACTAATGTAGTTGTTAACTACTACTGAGAAGTTAATCTGTACAGCTCTGTTGATGTATTTGTACATCATTCATTCATGTTAACAACTACATTAGTTACTGCCAATTCATATTGGAATAAAAAAAAGTCAGTTCATGTATGTGTTAATGGTTAACTAATTATACGTTCATCCTATGGTTTGCTGATGTATACATATCATGAAACTTACATTAGTTGTTAACAAATGCATGTTAATGAAAAGTAAATTCCATGCTTAATAATGTTTTTTTCCATCATTAATTTATGTTAAGAACTATATTAGTTAATGCCAATTCATGACCCTTATTGTAAAGTATGATTTTTTGTACAACAACAATGCTACAAAAGCTGCAGGAGAGAAGATTCTCGGCAGAAGAAGAAGAACGTTCACATTGATAGCCTCCCCCTGCAAGCCTTTCCAGTGCAGGCTACTCCTGCCTCCCTGGTGTTGGCCTTGGTGAAATGTACACATTTGCATGCCACTCTCAGAGAAGCAGAGACTGAGGTTGCACGGGGGGTAAACGTTAAGACGTACGATGGGAAATGACTGCAGAAAAGCCGCAGCAGGTGGAGAGGTGGGCTATAAATAGACAGGCAGCTCTTTGCGACAGAAGGACAGGCAGGAAGTGGACCTGTTTGCACTCCTTCGCCTGAGTCAGCGAAAACACACACCCTGCCTCTCTACCTGTAGAGGGCTTCTCAGCCAACTTTCCACAGCTTTTTATTTGCTTTCTATTCTTTCATATTTCTGCTGTCTCCTTTATTTTGATCTGATTCACTATAAGCTTGAGGTGTGTGTGTGTGTGTGTGTGTATGTGTTGATGTGTTGTGTGTGTATGTGTTGATATTACATTATATATTATTTAGCAGACACTTTCACACAAGGTGGCGTACAAAATAGTTAATATCAAGGTCATACAACAAACAACCGAACAGGTCAGGTGAGGTACAATTCATATATGATTGTATGTTCATGGCCTTACAAC
The DNA here is from genome assembly GCF_963514075.1 of Conger conger. NCBI lineage: Eukaryota > Metazoa > Chordata > Actinopteri > Anguilliformes > Congridae > Conger > Conger conger. The sequence goes on from NC_083772.1 coordinate 20,493,804, forward strand.
CACTCAGTGAGCACTTTATTAAGTAGACCTGTACACCAGCTTGTTAATGCAAATATTTAATCAGCCAATCATGTGGCAGCAACTAAATGCATAAAAACATGCAGATGTGGTCAAGAGGTTCTTATTTAGCAAAAAAAGTAAGAGAAATAATATAAGTCTCAATATAAGAATAAAATATGCTTTGAGATTGACTTATTTTTTGTTTTTTACAGCGATTACAAACCCTGTGAGACTCTGACAATGATGTAACTGAAACCAAAATAATATATGTAGTATAGGAACTGGTATCAAAACTGATATAACTGATATTCGGCAAAAATGGTGGCCTGAAAAGAAATGTTTCATTTTTGCATGACTGGATCAAATGGCGGTACGAGTAGTTCAGGGGTGCAGGGGTAGAAGCTTCCGGAAGGATGTACCTGAGCCTGAGAGATAGAGAATTACTTAGAGTATCGGGGGATGACCTCTTTCATCAACCGCTCAGCGCTCTCAGTACTGAAACTCAGTTAATGGCTGCAGCCTTGGGGATACTGCCCGACCGCTCAAGCATGGCGAAACTGACTTCCTGTTCCCACACTGCAACGGGAACTGTGGTGTGCCCATTTCCTGTCAGAGCTGCACAGCCATGGGTGCTTCTCACACACATGGCCAGAGATGGACCCATAGATTAATAACACACTTACAGCACAGAACAGCACAGCTACAGCACAGCACACCTACAGTACACCTACAGCACAACACACCTACAGCACACCTACAGCACAACACAACTACAGCACACCTACAGTACACCTACAGCACAACACACCTACAACACACCTACAGCACAGCACACCTACAGCACACCTACAGCACAGCTACAACACACCTACAGCACACCTACAGCACAGCACAGCTACAGCACACCTACAACGCACATACAGCACAACACACCTACAGCACACCTACAGCACAGCACACCTACAACACACCTACAGCACAGCACACCTACAGCACAGCTACAGCACACCTACAGCCCAGCTACAGCACAGCACACCTACAACACACCTACAGCACAGCACACCTACAGCACACCTACAGCACAGCACACCTACAACACACCTACAGCACAGCTACAGCACACCTACAGCACAGCACATTTACAACACACCTACAACACAGCACACCTACAACACAGCTACAGCACACCTACAGCTACAGCACACCTACAGCACAACACACCTACAGCACACCTACAGCATTGCACAGCACAGCCATCTAAACTGGACCTATTTGATTGTGGGAGGTCAAATCTAATAATGAAATAATGATTATAATTTGTTTTTTAGCTGATGCTTTTGTTCAAAACAGCTTACAGTTGATTGGACTGAGCAGGGGACAATCCCCTGGAGCAATTTGAGGTGAAGGGCCTTGCTCAAGGGCCCAACAGCTAGGTGGATCTGATCACGGCTACACCGGGGCTTGAACCACCAACCTTCCGAGTCCCAGTCATGTACTTTAGCCACTAGGCGACAGGCTGCCGCCAATCTGGTGCACTGTAGGTCATCCAATCAGAGGCCAGATGGGGTGACTGGAGCGAGCTGGGCATTGAGGGCACGCAGAAGGGTGTGTGTGCGTTTGTATGAGTGTGAGCATGTGTGTGTGTGTGTACGTGAGTGTGTGTGTGTGTGTGGATATGTGAGTGTGTGTGTGGGTACATGAGTGTGTATGTGTGTGTGTGTATGTGTGTGCATGTGTGAGTGTGTGTGGGAGAGTGAGTGTTTGTGTGTGAGTGTGAGTGTGTGTTTGTGTGTGTATCTGTGTGTGTGTGTGTGTGTGTGTGTGTGTGTGTGTGTGTATCGTGTCGCACACCCTCAGCCAGGCACACATCATCAGGAACAGAGGAGAACAGAGGGGAACAGAGTCACTGCACAGGGTGGAGTCAGAGCTCCATCTGTGTCAGCTGGGGCGTGCAGATCAGATTCAGAGTCTCCTCCTGTTCGCCCTCTCTTACTCTCTCTCTGTCCCTTTATCCCTCTCTCTGTCCCTTTCTCTCTGTCTCTCTCTCCCACTCTATATCCCTCTCTCTCCCCCACTATCTCTCTCTCTCTTTCTCTCTATCCCTCTCTGTCCCTCTCTCTGTCCCTCTTTCCCTCTTTCTATATCTCACTCACTCTTTCTCTGTTTCTCTCTCACATTCTCTCTCTCTCTCTCTCTCTCACTGTTTTCCCCTATGTCTCTCTCTGGTTTATATTATCTCTCTCTCTCTCTGGCTGATGAATGTGTTAGTCATGTCCGTCTGTTAGTGACATGATGCGATGTGTCAGGCCCCTGTAAGCGGCTCCACATGTCCCTGCCGCAGAGCGAGGCGCAGCGAGCTTCAGTCCACGAACCGGCGTCCATTTTAATGAACCGCCAGCCTGTCTGCCCGCATTAGATGTGCTTAACAGGACACTGGGAATGTTTGGGTTAACGGACGGTCTTTAGTAAACCAAGGGGGGAACACAGAACCGATTCTAGGCAAAGATGACAAAGGCGGTTGCCTAGGGAAACTGTCTCGGGGGGGGGGGGGAAACTATTTGTTACCTCCATGTTAGTTGACGGACCCTGGTCCAGAATCACGATTCCCCCTGTAACGCTATGAACTCTCTCCCCTCTAGTCTACAGTCACTACCCCCCCCCCCCCCCCTTCCCACACACACACACACACACACACACACTTCAATAGAAAAGTACAACATTTAGCAGATGCTCCTATCCAGAGTGATTTACCCAACTTTAACTGGGAACCAAACCATCATTTTAAACCCAATTCCCTCACCATTATACAGTACCGGCCAAGTACTGATACCTGGATCTCATCCTAAGATGGAGTCTGGATGAGTGTTTGCCATAGATCCAGTCGGCAAAAGTGGACACGTCTACAAAAACCTCATTTGGCGGAGTTTCCACTGGAAGCGAGGGAAGCAGTCCGCTACAAGTATTTAAATTAGCCCAAGTAGTAGTAACATATTAAAATCACAGCTATTTCCAAAATGCCAGAAAGCTACTGTTTGCCTTACCACAGAGAAAAAGGTTTTTTTTGGCACTTTTTTATTGCCAAGCAGCCCATGGCTAACAACAGCTAACGGTATTAGCATATAAAAGTAAAACTGAAAGATTACTGTATGATCAACTAGGTAGTCTGGTTTGTTAACTAGCTAGTTAGTCTACTTTTCGTGGTTATGGATCATAATTTAGTTGACGTGGGATTTAATGAGATAGAAGACAATGCCAGGGAGTGATACCCTCAGGCTATAGAGTTGGAGCATCTGCCCATGTGTAACCGCATAAGGACAGCACCCAAATCCTGTTCGGTTTATTTTTGCCAAAATTCCTCTGCTGGTCTCTAAATATAATGAGTGATTGCAATTTGCTGACATTATTATTCATTAAAATACTAAAATAGCAAGTATCTACGATGGTTCCCTATTCCGAACAAGGGTAGGTTTGCAGTCCACCTTGGAAGGCTTTGCCTCTATGACGCATTACCGAAAGGATCTATTGACGCAGGATATTAATTTACAGCTGAGAATAATTTTAATGTGTTCAGCCACATTAAGACTCTCTGCAAGAAGTAATTTGTTTTACATTTTGCCCTGAATTTCCTAGTTGATGACACTTATAAGTTTAGTCCATCAGCACTTAAAATGCAGATGGCTGAAGTTGGCCATTCATAAAGAACAAATACAATTTTTCTTTTTCCAGACATTATATTAAACACCAATGTTCAACCAACGTAACCATTTTCAGTGACACAATGCCCAGCACAAAAGAGTTCACAGCCCCAAAGGAGCAAAAGTCGTACAATTTCACTTGGGAAAAAAGAGAAGCTGTCCAGTGTTTCAGGTAAATCAAAAACTGGAAACGGGTCACATTGACCTGCAGCATATAAAGGACTATCCATGAACTGGAACATTTACACATTAAATTTGGTGCAGTAAAAGTACAGCATTAGCAAACTAAATTAGTTACAGTTTCACCGTTGGATGTATTGATGTGTTTTCTTGCATAAGTTTGTTCACAAATTACATTTAGTGTTCATTCTCCTGATTGAGTGCAGACCTTTTTCCACTCTCTCTGTACAGTACAGTAGATCCTGCAGCGATTTGGATTTGAAATGAAGCAGTTGTTCGCCTTGGCCTGATCCAGTCCGCTGGGGTTGGGCTTTCACGCTTCTCCACCGTGCCCGTGAAGCCGGACCACACAGGAGCAAGAGGCCACGGGTGTTCCTGAGCAAGCCTGGTTTCCTCCAGAGTGGCATCTATTCCCTGAGACTGTGCCTACAGCTGCCCCCCTCCCTCCCCGTGGGGCCCTGAGCCTGTGCCTACAGCTTCCCCCCTCCCCCCCTGCGGGGCCCAGCGGTCCCCTTCACCTCCCTCTCTGTATCCCACTGCGCCTCATTTACTCACCTGCCGGGGGGGCCTCGCCGGAGAACCGCTCCCCCCCCCCCTCCCCACACCACACCCCGGGAGAGACACGTCAACGCACCTGCTACCAGTGAGAAGTTATAGTCACAGTCTGTGCAGGGAGGTTAGAGGAAGTTAAGAATGCTTAAAGTTACAGCTGAGTTAAATTCAGAGCTACCAACGCAAAGTTAGACTCACAGTCTGTGCAGGGAGGCTAGAGGAAATTAAGAGTGCTTACAGTTACAGGTGAGTTAAGTTCAGAGCTACCAACTCAAAGTAAAGAGTCCGAAGTTGGTTTGGAAGAATTCTCTTGTCAGTCTGTAAGATCTAAAGTAATGGGATCGTTTATATCATTGTCAGAATAGTAACTACGTGTCTGGGTTGTAAGAAACGAGGAAGACACATTCATGGTCTTAAGGGGCTCCACATTATTCTGCTCTGTTGGAACCATGGCTGGTGCATTAGTGTACTGGGATACTGTCACCAGGAAACCTTTCCCCAGTGAAGCCCTGTGTCTGGAGAACACAGTCGACCCTGCCCTGTGATATAACCAGGTGCAGCCTCTTACCAGCCAAACGTGTTAGAGTGTAGGAACACTGGGGCTTTACTAGCACAGGTTCATGTTTAAAATATGGATGTGTAAAATGACATTTTCTTTAAAGACGTCACTACATTCTATATGAGTAGTTGTAGGATATTGGTCTCAAACTCAGTGCAGTGTAGGGCTGTGTGGATGCTGGTTCCATGATCTCATCTGTTCAATTATTCGCTGAATTAGGGCTGTAGCTTTGCACATAATTTCTATAGTGCTTTCTTCACCAGCCAGTGGTGAGAGCAGGCCATTCGGCACAGCAAGTCTCGCCTTTCCCGATCACTGCAAGTTTGCCTAAAAGCTGCAGCAGATAATATCAGGCTTTTAGGCAAACTAAGCAGTAACATCACAGTTAAGAATGAAGCCACACAGAACCCCAATAATAAAATAATAAAATCTGCCACAATGATTAATTTTCAGCTGAAAGAGCAACTTAGAGGTAATTTAAAGCAGCACACTTGGCAAATAAAAATGTCTTTTCAGCAACGGTTAAGAGTTGAAGTTTTCCCCGAACGTACTGGAGTCAGAATAACATTATTTGTTCACTCTGACCATGGCAGCCAGCCTGATATCATCGTCCCATCATTCATATTCCCCAAGTCTGGCGCTGTCTTCCCTCGTTCGGGAACCTGACAGCCCTTGGTGACAGGGGAGATGGGGAGTCTTTGGATGCCGCAGCTCTTAATGACAGATTTCTGGAACCATTAGAATGCAAATGTAATCTGGCCCTGAATGGAGGCAACTTTCATTAAGCGTTTCAGTGACGCAACTACGCAGCATGTTCCAAAAGTCATAAAATCATCATGTTGTGTATCTAACCCTTCCCTAGATCTGTCACTTACAGTGATGGACAATGCAAAATCTATTGAATGATTTAATGAATGTAATGTTGTTCAGTCCAATATCCTGAAATGCCCTTAGCATTGGATATTGACACTAAAGAGTGAATCTGAAGAAAATAAAAAATAAAAAAGCACAGATGTTGTCTTACGTGATTCTTTTGACTTATTTTCCATTTGATTTCATAGAAGAAACTCCAGTTTTGACCTGTTCAGATACTATGGAGAAACCTTTTATGTGACTGTTGGACCATTTGAGGAAATCTTGGCTAAATGACACTATGAAAAAGTAAAGATGCGATGTTTGTTTGATAGTTTGATAATCTTTGCCAGGATTTCTTGAATCCATCAGTTTAATTGTCTACATTCCCCAAGTCATTTTGTCAAGCTAGAACAACATGATATTAAACATGCCAACTGTTTGAAGAGTAGAATTTGGAATGTTTTTTTTTTTTAATTCCGAGTCAGTGTTCTAGAACTCCACTACTTTCAGTGCAATCAGTGGTGATTGTTACATCAGCATTAGAATGTTCAGTTCAGAGCATTCTATTCACGTGAGTTGTGATCTTATACCTTAAAGGGTTAAAGGAAGGAGAGAGAAATGGTGACAGTGAACACTAGTAGGCACAGCTTCTATATTCAACATGGCACATGATGAATATTCTGGACTGACTGGTGTTGAAATTGACCTCATAACATATCTCTCAGTGTATCTATGAATATTTTGCAATAACCAGTATTGTGGAGTCCAGTGATTAAAGTAACAGTGCACTTCACTAATCTCTCACATCTCACTGATACATACAGTTTTCCACCCAACTTTTAAATGTTCAAAATATAGCCTATTGTGGCCTTTTATTGTGGTTACACTCAAGGCAAGCAACCACTGATCATACTGAAACTGAATAATGCTGATGACCGATGCTTGGCAGTTCAAACTTAAACTTCAAATCAGTTCAAATCTTAACAGTTATAAAACAGTAATAAACACTGCAAATGGCAGACTTTTCTTCCCCCTTAAACATTCTCCAATTGTTATGTATTTTCCCAGAGTCAGACGAGGTGAGGGGAGAGTTAATACAACTTCATTCAGGAAGTCGTACTTAGAAAGCATAAAAAAAACGAAACAAAACTTGGGACTTAAAGAGCGTTTGAGGATAAAGGTGGCATAAAAGGGGGAGGGGGGGCATGGAACACTGATCCGGTTCTGGATCCAGGTGAACCTGTCGGAATGGGCGGATCTGTCCTCAGGTAGCCTTGTCCCAGGAACGCTGAGTAGAACATAAGGATTGCATATGCTCCTGGCATCCACCAGCATTCCACAGCTCACTGCTCAAAGGGTGTGTGTGGGCGTGTGTGGGTGTGAGTGCGTGTGTATGTGTGTGTGTATATGTGTGTGTCTGTGTGTGTCTGTGTGAGCGTGTGGGTGTGTGTGTCTGTGTGTGTGGGTATGTTTGTGTGTGCGTGTGTGTCTGTGTGTGTGTGAGTGTGTGGGTGTGTGTGTTTCTGTGTGTGTCTGTGTGAGTGTATGTGTCTGTGTGAGTGTGTGGGTGTTTATGTGTGTGTGCGTGTGTGTGTGAGTGTGTGGGTGTGTGTGTGTCTGTGTGTGTCTGTGTGAGGGTGTGGGTGTGTATGTGTGTGTGTAGGTGTGTGTGGGTGTGTGTGTGCATGTGTGCATGTGTATGCGTGTGTATGTGTGAGTGTGTTGGTGTGGGTGTCTGTGTGTCTGTGTGAGTGTGTGGGTGCGTGTGTGGGTGTGTGTGTCTTTGTGTCTGTGTGTGTTGGTGTGTGTGTGTCTGTGTGAGTGTGTTAGTGTGTGTGTCTGTGTGAGTGTGTTGGTATATGTGTGGCACTCCCCCCTTCGCCGCCTCACTCCATTCACTGTATCAAGAACAAATCTCCGGACCACACACCTATGCTGAGAATGAAATGCTATAAATAAAAGCACTGTGGCTGCCATTTTGAAGGTGCTGGAATGGCAGTTCTCAACATTGAGGAGGTTGAGTACTGTACTCGCCTGCAGCTTTTTCTCTGGAACTTATGCAAAGTCCCAACTTGAACCGTTGGCCGGCTGCCAGAGTCCACACGTTTTTTTTGTTTAGTTTTTTTACAAGTTCCTCGAGAATGCAAGGGCCCTTAAGTAACCTTGTTTCCCATTAAGTAATTTTTTTGCTGGAGAGGACCTCAGGACCTGGCGGTTTAAGTATATTACGGCTGAGTAAGGAAGCTCAGCTGAAACATAGACTCAGATGGCAGCCGTAAACGATCTAAGACCTGAGGGACTGAATGCACCAGTGCAAACATGGCGTTCTGTAAGGCTGTATGGTTTCAAAGGGAGACTGCAGTGCTGCACTGAAACATGATCTTTGACGTTTCCCATACAATTTCCTCTTGTGTTTCCTCTGTAGGCCCAATTGGCACGTTATTATGAAACACCATGGGGTCAGACAGGGCCAGATTTATCAAGTCCTGTGACGCACACAGTTCTACAGGAGAGAACTGACATTTTGCCAGAGCCTTATCTCTTGCTGATAAGAACTGGTCTGTGAGAATCTAGTAGCCTTTGGCAGGAACTAGTGCAGCCATGGTTGAATTAAGCCCCTTTCTCTACATAAAATATATGTATAATTAGACTTTCCACTATATATTTGTAATATATGGCAGTATATTGCACAGTTGTGAATAGTAGGGCAGGGCTCGGGTGATAGAAGAAAGACAGGCTGTCCCTCTGACCCAGAGACAGTGGCCAGAGTGGAGCCAGAAGCAGAGCTGACCCAGGGGTACAGCTGGGAATTCTGGGACCCCTCTGGGCCCCCCCATCCAACTGGAATTTTTGTGGGCACTCTCCAGCTGTGGGACCCCCACAAGCCATGAGCCCCTAGAATTTACCCACTAGTGAAGGGGCAGGGACCCGGAAGGTAGGTGGCTCAAGCCCCGGTGTAGCCACGATAAGATCCTGTTGGGCCCTTGAGCAAGGCCCTTAACTCCACATTATTCTTGCTTAGTCTAATAAACTCTAAGTCACTCTGGATAAAAGAATCAGCTAAATAACAAATTACTATTATCGTGATGGCCCTGGCAGTCCCATCTCTGCGTGGAAGCGGTGAGAGGCAGAAGGTTCTCCATGTTTATTTGGCCTGATATTTACTTCAGTAATCAGGCTGTGTAGAGCAGAACTCTGACTGAGCTCTGAGCATTCCCACTCCATGATGTCCACAGATAAACATGCGTGTCCTGTCGGTTAAAAAAAAGACGGAAAAAAATAGTCTCTTTGTCTGATCTTCATAGCTTCTCCACTACCGGCTCAAACAACATTTCTGCCGCAAATCTACAGAGTGCCGTTCCCCAGAGTGAACCCGATGACCTCCCTGCCTTTGCACAAACTTTGCACAAGGTCATCTGTGCATGTTATACAATCTTCGGCCTCGACTAGCCGGCTGTATAAAATGGAGGGGCAGGTCTGTTAGAGATGGTATCCCAAAAATGTGAAGTCCAGGGGCTTCAAATGCACTGCGGCCACTCAGCGACCCCTGAGAAACCCCTGCCCTTCCAAGCAAAACTGAAGATTTATCTTTCTCTAGTCTGCTAATTCACTTTCCTGTGCATGAGCATTTAATTAAATCCAACTCTTTTTATTACGGTTATTAGAATCTACAGTACTTGTCGACATTAGTTTGAAGGCCTCTTAACACATCTCCTCCACAATCGCTGACCCTTCCTGTTCCAATTTTCTGGCTTCTCATGGTTGTGTTAATTAAAATGTTCACTAATTTTGGTTCCATAATGAAAAGGCACCATCACATTTTTTTGCTGAGAATGTCATGAAGGATTTAACCAAACGAGCGCAAGTGAATGTTGTTTTGCAAGGCAGGAGCTGTGTAAAATTAAATGAATATCCTGCTTACTTCACTTTTCTCCTCCTGCCAAATTCTTTACAAACATACAGTGTATAATATTCCTATGGAATATTGTTGGTTAGAACATGGGGGGAGAAAGTCTCCATGATGAATTCGTTTTTACTTGTGTTTGGTATGGCGCTCTCTTGAAATCTTCAAATGGTTCCCTTTGTCTTCCTGAAAATCATTTTTTGCAGAAGTGCTTTCCGGGTGTGCGTGTGTGTGTATGTGTGTGTGCACTGTGAATGTGTGCGCCTGCGTGTGTGTTTGTGTGTATTGTCCAGGGAAAGTTTTGTCAATTTGAACAGTCCTGCGGCAAATGGTGCAATTCCCTTTAATGCGTAGAAGTAAATATTGAAAGCAATATTACACCCTAAAGTTCCTTTCCTAAGCTTGGAGGCCTCTAAAAAACAAAAGAAGAAACAGACAAACACCACGCAGTATTTTTTGTAACATAATTTATGTATACATATGGCTTCATACAGCAACTGCAAAGACTGTCCTTGTACAAGTTTGTTTTCTGATTTGTGTTGCAGTATAATACAGTTGTATCCTGCATCGGCTCTCTGAGAGCACTGTTGCTAAGGCTAAAAAACCTTTAAAAAATGTTTTATTCCGTTAATGAGGCAGTAATTATTCACAAGGATTTTCGTCGTTACCTCCGGACCACATCCTGTGAACAGCAGCAGATTAAACGTCAGATCAGCACAGACCTGGCTGTTGGAACATATATTTTCTCAATCCCTTCCCTTCCAAAACAACGACACCTCGGTCTTAAATAGATGGATGTTTATTTTCATTATTTCTTACTAAATACATACATCACTTATTTACTTTTTATTTCTGATTGAAAATTGTATGCTAAAATTTTAATGCTTTTACTGTACATGAGTTTAAAGATGTAACAGCTTGATTTCAAAATAAGTAACCATTTCTTCTCTGTCCATTAGCACTGGTAATAAAGAAGTGCAATACATTTATTTTCTCAGTCTATAAAAAATTGGTCCAAATGTCCATGTTCTGAACGGGGATTGTCTCCAACAGACAGCTGTTTTTTTTATACTACTGACAATAAGCTTCTTTTTTCTACATTTTAGGTTTTCTTATAAACTGCAGTTAAAAACAACAGTGTCAGTTTACCAAAAAAAAGCAAAGCACTTGAATCATTGCATCATCTAATGTCTAAATATACTTCATTTTTTCATATACTATTCAAAACAAATACAATTATGACATCGACATGAAATATCTCCACGACTCTATGTTACAATATAACCTTTTTTCATTTTTAACCATCAGTACAAACAAACAAACAAAAAAAGAACAAGAATGCATAGGTGATATAATTTCCACAATTCACAAAGCAATCATTTACACATTGTAATAATATATATTTATATATATCTGATTCTTTTTTTTATGTAAAATCTCTGTATAGTTATTCTGTTAGCTGTGCACGTAAAGGGCTTGTGCTTTTGAGCACACAGCAGATTCACCTGTATGGTCTGAAATGAGGGACCACTGCACACCTGTGCGTTCGTACACCATGTGACTGAAATATCAACTGCGGCAACCTCCCTCGTTTGCCTTCAGGTGCAAGAGTGGGATTAGCGTGGTTAGCACAGATGCTAACACACGGATGCTAGCTGTCTCAAACTCCTTTCTCCAAACATTTGATGATGCCATTGTTAAATTTGTCAGTTTCATAAACTTTCATTAATACCTGCAAGTCACTAGGAATAAAAATCATATACAGCCACATTTTATTTCCATTCCAGACTGGGATATTTAATTCAGGCAGACGCCAGAGTGACTAGCCCATGCTTTGCCCTTCGGGCGTATATTCAATCAAACCACAATGTGCTTTGTCCTTAACTTTGAGCCAGGAATTTTAAAAGTGTTAGCTTTAGCTTTTCCTTCTTTTACATTTCTGCTTAATTTCAATAAGCACCAAACGCACCACAGGCTTGTTTCCATCTACATTTCATTACGTTTTAAACTCGGAAACAGAGCTCGACAAACAAAAAATGAACTCAGCGGGGTCTGGCTACTTTAAATGAATCTACATTTACTGGAGGACTCCCTAATGATATGCTAAAACAAAGAATATGTTTCTTTTAAATATATATATCTATATATTTATATACATACAAGAACATCTATGTGTATGTACACGCATATGTCTTCTTTAACAAACAGTACGCATTCTTAAAAAATAAAAAAAAGTCTTCAAAAATGTAAAGAAAAAAAACATGAACTCCTAAAATGCAATGTACACGCTCTACTGGATTAGTAACACTTCCCAGGCCGGGGGTTGGGGGGGGGGGGGGGACCTCTCTCCTCTACACAGAGTTTCACATCATTACTCCTGCGTGAACAGAAACCTTCACGTGTAGGCTGAGCTCAGAGGGCCAACGAGAAAGAGAGAGAGAGAGAGAGAGAGACAGAGAGAGGGGAGAGGGAGAGAGAAACAGAGACGGAGAGGTAGAAAACAGAATAAAACAGTTGGTTAGGGGGTGGAGGAGGTGGCAGAGAGGCACAGTGTGATATTCCACCTGAAAGAAATCCAAGGGTTCAAAAAACAAAAACAAACAAAACAGCACAGACAGACTTGGATACGACGGAGAGAGAGAGAGAGAGAGAGAGAGAGGGCAGAAGAAGAAGAACTACATGGACGGCTGAATGCTTTTTGCTGACACAGCCGCCCCATGGACCCAGCTAAATCAGCCCACAGGAAAGAGAACAGCATCACTCTCCCACCCTCCATCCCACAGAGCAAAACCATTATATCCCTGTTCTAAAATAACACTCAACATCCAACACACCAGCACTCCAGCCTGCACACCTGTGGGCCTCCATGCAGAAACGAACTGTCCATACTCTTTCTATTCTTTTCTCTTTTTTAATAGGGGGGGGGGGGGGGTACTCAGTGGAGGGGGGGGGGGGTTAAGTGTGAGAGCACCTGCAACTGGCTAAGGCATCGAGAAGCAGCATTTAAAAAATAAAAGTACAAATATCTACAACTGGGGCTTCACGCCTACGGTCTACAGTCGGAGCAGTTTTACTGACTCCTGTAAAGCTGGGTGTGTGTGAGACAATCCCCAAAAGTCACATTTTATCACAACCATTAGGTGCCTTCAGGCGCTTAAGACCAAAAACCGTTTGTGTGAAAAAGATAGACAACCAGAACTGTACGGTAATGTGTTCCTTCCAGTCAGGCAAAAGCTAGAATTAATCCAATAACAACAACAATAATAATAATACATCTGTAAAAATGTAGGATAATGTCTGCATCTCAAATATATCTATATATTTTTCAATATATGTCTCAGTTATTTACATGAAAAAATATATAAAGGAAATAACCTTGTTAACCGCCTCATTGAAAAAAAGAAAGGAAAAAACCTCAGGTTTGAGAAGGATCCCGCCTTAATGAAACACGAAACATTGTCATCCAGTTTTGTCCTCTTTTCTTATCTGCTTTACAAAGTGAAGACGTATCTATGTCCCGGATTTACATGGGTATGCCTGTAAGACTGCTGTACAACACTAAACATGCTACCTCTTAATGTAGCATATTGAAGATGATTAAAAAAGTACAATATGCAAGAATAAAGTGTAATGATGTAACCTCACCCAGGACCCCTCAGCCTTCTTCATGGAGTCCTGCAGGCTCAGATCAGGCCCTCCGGATACAGCATGTACACACTGCCCTTAAGACCCTAAACACACAGACCAGTTTACCCAGCGACTCTGACCAAAGCAGGATGACTAGATTAGCATTTGTTACAGCGCCACCCATTAGCATTGCAAGAGAGAATCTCCTAAGCAATGGTTATATGACACCTCTGATGATTAAATAGAGTTAATTGGAACAGGAGACAATCTGCAACCAATCTGCAACCAATTAAAATAAGGATTTCTCTTTCAGTAGGGGTACTTTTTATGCTAAAGTAAAACCCAACACACAGAGGAACTACTGGTACACTGCAAGAAGATAAGAAAAATTCTTAGACATAAAAAAAACTGTAAAAAAGAAATTGAGTTGTAAATGTCCTGAATGTCTAAACATTAAATGGTAATTCCAATTCCAGAAATAATCATAAACATTTTATCTAACTCCAGTTTTTCCAACTTCTCAGGTATGTAAGTGCACATTACATCATACCAAAGCTTAGCTATAAAGGGGTGAACAGGTTTGCGTGTCTGTTGCGTTTCTGCAGCTTTAGGGAGAGAGTCGTGCTAGCATGGTTAGCACGATTAGCGTGCTTAGCCCCCATTTCCTCCCTGTGACAGGAAAATAAAAACATAAACATAAACTTGGCTCTGATGTTCACACAAAAGCGTTTGGCACTTGATTTTTCTTTACAGTTCCATGACGACGGGGAGATTAGATGGAAAAGAAAAAAAAGAAAAGAAAATTACATCGCGACAAAAATGAAGGGAACGGACAAACATCTCAACTCAGGTGAGGGAAAAAAGAGAGGGAAAAACAACGCTGTGTATCGTCTCTTCAGAAACGACTGAGATGAAGAAGAGGAAAAGGGGGATGGCTTGTCCGTCTTTGGGTCACTGCTCTCCATTTTCCTGATGAAGTTCCAGCTCTGGCTGAGAGATTTTTAAGTTTCAACCTGCAAAAAAAAATAAAAAAAAATAAATACAAACGTGTCAAAAGAATAATATTTAAGACAAATCTGAACTCATCATTTCAACCATGAGAACTGGTACCGAACATTTCACACAGGCAGCAAGGCTGGAGGATGGCTCTATTTACATCCAGCCGAAATTAGGAGAAATTAGAAGAAATTAAATTAATTGATTGGACTATTGGGCCCCCCTGGTCACACTAGATAAAAACATTTTTAAACGCAGAAAATTGTAAACACAGTTTTGCAAAGGCAAACCAAACGGACGGATTGCAAAATCGAGGGTACGGTTTGCAAAACTGGGGGTACGGATTGGCAAACCAAACGCAGAAATTGCAAAACCGAGTTCGGATTTTCATGTGTACATTTGTTTTTCACTTTGGGTGAATAGGGGGGCTCTATACCTCATTAAAGAAGCATGGTGGCATACTCTACACGCTGCTCTCTAGCGCTCACCTGTACATGTGTGTGTGCGCTTGCGTAGCTTCTACCCCGACACCCAGCTGTGTGTGGTGGTCTTCACGCTGTGGGGGAACCCCTGGGGAGCGCCCATGGGGTCAAAGTTGAAGTCCAGCGTGTCCCCGTCCATGAGTGTGTCGTGGAGGATGGACTCCACGTCGCACTCGAAGCGCTCGATGGACATGTCGTCCAGGTCGCTGGGCAGCTTTTCGGGGTGCAGGTGGTGGAGGTGGTGGTGGTGGTGGTGGTGATGGGGCGGGGGCATACCGGCCCGTCCGTAGCCGTTGGTGTTGGGGGTGCAGTAGTTGGGGAGCAGCCCCCCAGGCAGGTGAACCGAGGGTCCGAAGGAGACCTGCAGGGGGGTCTTCACTGTGGCGAGTCGGGCCAGACCTCCCCCGAGCGTCATACCGGCCGGAGGCAGCAGGGGGCGCCCTCCGTTTATCGCCACGGAGGTGGGGGGGGCCGGGCCCCTGGAGGGGTGGGGGTGCGAGTGTGGGTGGGGGTGGGGGTGCGGATGTGGGTGGCCCCCTCCTCGGCTCGGCTGGGGGGCGCTGTAGGGGGTCAGCATTCGGCCCCCGGCAGATTGGGACACCACCGTCTCCACGGAGGGCATGAGTTCCCCGTGGGGGTCGCTGTCGGAGGTCAGCAGCTCCTTCAGGAGGCCGGCGGGGCAGCTGTACGGCCCCGGGGGGGGGCTGAACCCAGGCTTGCCCTCCGTCAGCGTCTGCAGGGCCATAGGGGGCATGGGGCCGAGGCCGGCCTGGGCGTAGAGGCACTTTCGGTAGTCCTGCTGGGCTCCCGGCTGGGACCCCAGGCTGGGGGAGCTGTAGGCCGGGTAGCTGGGGCTCGCCTGCATCATGGAGGACGGGGAGGACTGGGCGGACCCGCCCGAACCCCCGCCCCCGGCCCCCACGCCCTGCGGGTTTTTGGGCGAGAGAAGGTTGAGGTTGTCCAGCAGGTCCTCCATGACGTTCTCTGAGGGGTGGTGACCCACCATGGTGCCGGTCATCTCCGACAGGCTGGGCAGGGTGGTGATCTTGGCCCCGGAGCCCCCGGGGTAGACCAGGTGCACCTCCCCGTCCACCAGGTCCTCCTGCTCGGGCAGGAAGGGTGACAGGCGGCCGCTCAGCGTGCTGGCATTGGAGCTGGTCCGTGGCCTGAAGCTGCTCCAGGCATCGAAGTCGTCGTTGCTGTGGGAGTTTGGGCTCCCGGGCCACTTGCTGTACTGGGACCCCGGGCTGTCCGCGCTCCCCTCCGCACCACCCTGGAGCGACACCTGGCAGGGGAGGGGACACGCTTTAACCACGTCACCAAACCACGTCACCATCTACATGGGATGGAGCTTGTGATGAGGGTGATTTGATGCAAGACTGTATTTGCTGTATTTATGTAATTAAGCACATAACCCATGCGCAAAAGAGGAGTTGCACATGAACAATTTCAGTTAATGATTTGACGATCTGTCCGAGATTTAGAATTGCAAATGATAATCTTTACAACTGGAGTCTCTTCATCAATAACCCCCTGAGCTTTTCAATGTGCTTAATTACCTCATCACAAGATAGTTAAAGAGACAACCAATATTAGTATTTCCAATCAATTCAGGAAAAGCTAACATGTAAAATTCAATTCATGGATTCAAGACTGTCAATAGTGTTCCATCAGGATTTATGTCAACTAATTCAATTGAATTAATTTCATAACCACATTCATATAACATTACATGACATATTATAACATAATGGTGAGAACAGGCCATTCAGCCCAGCAATGCTCACTTTTTCCTACCACTACTAAGTGTACTCACAGCTTAGTTTGCCTAAAAGCTAAATAGTATCTAGCACCGTATCAAGCCTGGTCTCCCAGTGTTTCTGCCTCCACTACATGTCCTGGCAAGCTATTCTACACAGTGACCACACTGAGTACTTCCTCATATCAGTGTGGAATTTATTCTTTGCTACTTTCCATTTATATGTCATTAGCAAAAAAAAAAAAAAAAAGATGAAAAAAACAGGAAGCCAAAGCGACCATGGGGATTAAACACCAGCTAGTCTGCCATCAGTAGCAACCAGTGCAGCCATCAGCTTCTTGCAGGTGCGGTTATCGGGGCTGCTGTGAGAAGCAGGTGAATAGCACGGACTGAGCAGAAGCGGCGTGAAGTAGAACAGGAAGGAAGTTATGCGAGCAAACGTGCGTTAAAAAAGCCACGCGTTGAGACAGAGCAGATAACAGATCAAAGGTAACAGCGCGCAAGGATGTGCTGCTAGATTGCTGAAAAATGCAGAACCATCCACAGGCCAACACTCTGATAGGCTGCAGAACAGGCCTGGCTCGTCAGATCAATGCCATTAGACCGCATCACGTCTTGCAAGAGTGGCTTGTGGATTATTAAAAAATCAGCAGCCATTTTGAACATTTTCCAAGCCGCAGTAACTTTTATAATATAACTCAACCTGGTCGGTTACCTGCCAAAATGGCTGCCGGTGTAGAAAAACTTAGCAGTCACAATCAAAATTTTACCAGCATTTGGCTGGCGGTTGATGTTAACGGCATACTGTGATGCCGTGGCTCATTGGTGCGTCCTCACGCGTCCTTATTGTGGCCGCACTGAACTTTTATATGTGTTTTTCATAAATTATGGACATGGGTTCATAAAGTGCATATGTTCCCTCCACTAGTATTCACTAGTACTGTGATATGTGTTACGTGTTGAGTTTGTGTGAGTAAAAAACGGATGGGTGCACACATGCGGTTAGACCTCGCCAAACATTTCACGCACATTCATTAAGTCATTCACTCGTTTATGCAAAAACTAGGTTGTGCTCTGATAAAATATACATGTTAACCAAAAGGCCTTTGGACAATGTCTGTGAGCATAAGATATTTATTTAATGTACAGTGCTTTGTTAAATGCAGTGATTTAGAGACATAACTTCTTACCGCCATATCGGCTGGCTCTCTTCCTGGTGCTTCTGGGACAGCTATATGGTTGGGTACGTTTGCGATCGGCGCATTTGCGTCTTCATGAAATCAATTATGTGTTGTGTAACACTTTCTGCGAGTTTAATGGCATGTGTCCATGTACTGTTGTAAACTTAAAAGGCCTGGTGTAGTGTTTGTGTAATAGGTACCTTTTAATGCTGTTTAATACATATTTGTGTTGTGATATGTAAACACCCCTGTGTTTATGGAATGTCATGGTGTGTGCCAATTTGGGGTGGTCATGTCTACCTGTTAAAAAGGAAGGCATTTAATTTGTTTAGGGATCTCTATGGGGAAGGAACCAATGCCTAGGTCCTCCTTATCCCTCAGTTGTGTGAGGTATGGTCTAATTATTATCATCATGGTTATTATTATTATTATTATTGAAGTCTGACTTTATTCAAGTACTTTTGTTTAGCTTTATATAAAAATATAATTTTTCTATTCTTTTCCTTTATTTCCTTTTTGTCATTTTTCTGCATTTCTTGCATTTTGGATGCCTCAAAGACCCTCGACACTCTACTATTTAACACATACCCATATCCATACCCCCGCCATACTCTGTGGTATGCTAAGCTAAGAGGTACTGCAGAGGGAATTCACAGTTTTGTGGAATTACTTTCTGTAAAAAAACCCTGCAACGAGTCTCAATCGAGCTAGAAGTCAGAGGCTGTCTCTACCAACACAATACTGCCAGTTGTCAGAGGATGTAACTGACTGTGGGCATCCGAGTGCGGGGTTAGGCTCATAGGCTTTCCTGCCTGCTAGGCCCGTATACAAATGATATATACTGCAATATATTCATAATATGAGGGAAACTTATGAATGTAATTATAAATATATTTCACAGATAGACAAATATATATTATTAAAAAACCTATAGAAAAAAACATGCAGTGTGTGAAGGTGAATTGATATATTTGGCCATATATTGTGGTATGCCGCCTGAGGAAGAGATCAAATGAATGCGGTTGTGAAACGTGAAACGTGAAACGCAGAGCAGTTAGGCCTCTTTCGCTCCAACGGCTGTTTACTCGCCTTCTGCTGTTTAAGCCCAATACATTTTTTTTTTGAAGAAATCAAGGTTTTTCCCAATATATATATGCTGTGCCCCCTCTCCACACTTCCACCTCCCGCTCATGACTACTGTCTGTTCTGGCTCCACGGTGGTGGAACAAACTCCCTGTGGAAGTTAGAAGAGCACAGTCTCTGACCACCTTCAAGTGCAGACTGAAGACACACCTTTTCAAGCTGCACCTCTCCCCACCCCTCCCTACCTCTCTGTAAACCTTAACCGATTGGTTGTTGTTGCTGTTTCTTCAGTTCTCACTAATGTCTTGTGTTATAACGCGAGAATGATATTTCTGCTAATTTTGTTTCGTTAGATAAGCTGCTTATTGTTCATATATTTGCGTTGTGCTGTATAAAAACAGTTTCAGATATAAATATAATCCATTACTCAGATTAATCAAATAGGCCCTATTCCTTATCTTTGTTGTACTGTTAGCACTTGAAATTGTACATCCTTCTAGGGTCTTTCAGCACTCAGGTTATGGGTATGCACTTTGCACTTCAAGAGCATCTGCCAAATGCCATTAATGTAATGTATTGTAATGTAATATATCTATAGCCAGAGGATTAGGGGGGGTATGGGGGCTCTCGCTCCTAATAAAGTGCTTGCTGAGTGTATCTTGATAACAGTTTACTTCCGCACATTGGGGTCAGTATCTGTATGAGCAGGCTCTGGGGTGTGGGGGGGCTCTCGGCTCTGGGGTGTGGGGGGGCTCTCGGCTCTGGGGTGTGGGGGGGCTCTCGGCTCTGGGGTGTCGGGGGTCTCTCTCGTACCTTCTTCTTGGCGGCCCGGCCGCGGCTCTTGGCGAACTTGCTGTTGTTGTCCATGGAGGCGGCTCTCCGGCGGGGAGACTTGCCGCTCTTGCTGCCCTCAGGGTTGAGCATCCACCAGGAGCTCTTCCCCGTGCCCTCGTTCTGCACGCGGATGAAGCGGCTGTGCAGGGACAGGTTGTGCCTGATGGAGTTCTGCAGGGGAGAGGGTCAAAGGTCAGAGGTCATTACACCACATTACTGTCATTCTGCTCATGCTATTATCCAAAGTGACTTACGCTTGATTAGACCATGCAGGGGCCAATGACCTCCTGGTTGCAATGTGGGGTTAAGGGCCTTGCTCAAGGATTATTTGTCAGGAAAGAATTTATCTTTTCCTGGGAGTTTTCACACTTCACACCTATGATAGAGGATGAAGAACTAAAAAGCCACAGCCCCTTTTTCTGAGGGTGTATGGACATTTCCCTTTCAATTTTAGGAATCATTTTTGCTTATGTTCCCTAGAGAGCACCCCAAAACAAAAACAAATACCAGACCTGTAGTTGAATTGTTCTGCTTTTCCCTGACAATCATATTTGGTAAAAGATTAAATAATAACAATTCCCATTACTGTTTTTGGTCCTGAGTCAACCCTATGAGAGATATTTCTGTGACAGATGGATCTGGTATGGTCATCTGTTTATCACTCACACAAGATGAACAGTTAATTAATGAATGCTTTAATTTATCCCACAAAAATAATATTTTACAACCTCCCCCCCAATCTCCAAAGATCTGCCTGATTACATAAAGGCTAAATAAAAGAACATTTTCCACTGCTTTATTTTCAATTCATTTTTTTATTTGACTTAACCGTGTCTTTATTCCTTAATACCAATGCTAGCCACTCGCAAACTAGTTATTCGCCTGTTTATTATTTTGGTTCTTAGAAATGTGATTCTCCAGACTCACAGAAAAGTTGGCCACGAATCCGTTAAAGTGAGCGCTGTTGTTTCTGTGAACTGAAATGTAATGAATAGTTTCCTTCAGAAACTCATTAAGGGCAGCACTCATCTATTCTATCTGTGTCACTGCTGGGTTGAAGCAGGGTCATGTGATCACTGCTGTGTGTCTGTCTTTCTGTTCCGTTGGTGAAGACGGTAACTAAGAGCAGTCGTGGATGGATTTGGGCACACTGTGGGGAGGTGAGGTGGGAAGGTTTGTCTGTAGGTTTCATTAGACACAGACCCACAGATAGATGTTGTAGAGACTTGATGGCGTTAATATAATTCACTGTGTTGACTAGGGAGGCTAACATTGGCCAAAAACGACGTCTTAATAAAAAAACACATACGTTTCAATATGTTCTAAATGTTTTACAGTTTTAAATGTTGAATTGCATGCCTGAATTTGATCAACTTTTGGGCTGTGTTACTGCGCACAAAACATCACAACGTACAACGAGAGACAACTTTGTTGTATAGATACACTTTGTTTGAACCCTAGTGCTGTAGATCCCTGGATGTAGCTATAGGCTTCTCTGGAGTTCCAGAGTATCACTCGGTCAATCTCGGGGTGAATTTGCTTGGTAAAATGGCACCAGCCTTTAATAGTCTTATTTGTGACTTGATTTTTCTCAGTGTAGAATGATGGACTTCATATTGTTTTGAAATGGCTTCCCTGAGCAGCAGAAAGTGCTTCTTTGAGACCAAACTGTCAAAGTTTCTGCTGTTATATACAGGTGGGGCCACTTACTGGTGATCAACTAATGCTGTGCACTTGATTAGGAGCACCTGGTTCTAATTACATTCGTAATTGATATGGAAGCAGCCAGGGGGAACTAACTCACAGCTACGCTGGGTATACACTGTGTGATTTTTTACACCATCCTCAAATTCCGCACGTGGATGTCAGATGACATAGCCACTGTAATCGTAGGATGGAATCTCTGCACTTATTATAGACTTCTTATCGTACAGTATGACAGCAATGAAAGACGTGATATTGTTGGGGGTTCATCGATTGTGTAACAATCGTAAAAGATGACCGATACCACACAGTGTGCAGCCAGCATTACACACACAGGTTCTGCATGTTGGCTTATTTCAGTTTGAATAAATAATGAAAAGGTAAATGTGTGTTATAAGTCACATGCGAATAGTATTATCTACAGTTGTATTGATGATGACTAGATATGGGTTAGGTACGTGACAATATGTAAAATAATAGAATTTAAAGAGGGTGTACTTCCTTTTTCTCATCATTGTATACAGCATATCCGGTGTAAAGTAGCTATAGTGCATAGTTCATACACCAACACTGGGCCTGTGTGCCTTACTGGAAACGTGATTTGTGAATGGATTTGTAAATGACGTCAAACTACATTTTGACAGTTATAACAGAATGTAACTATTTGTAAATAATGTGAGCAGGGTAATAGATGAAAGTAACACAGTACAGGTCTCCATGTGAAATGTGAAACTTCTGATGGCGGCGACCATAGAATGTCTCGAAAGTCTTATTATACTCTATGTTGTGCTCCAAAAAAAAAAAACTGGATGGGGAAAATGTTTATTTTGTATCCTAAAATAATTTTGAATATATGGTTGTGTGAAGTGGTTGATGTTCAGTGTGATGGTGTTTCTCTGCCTGTTACATAACATCTGTAACCACGAAAACCATCCACAGGGTCAGAGCAACGCGGGGAAGTGCTCTCAGAGGGCTGTGTTCTGCCAGTGTGTCATCCACGAACCAGGGGCGTGTGTGTGCGTGTGTGTGTGTGTGTTTGACAAGAGCTTTTCTTTTCTTTAAAATTAGGTCACCGTGAATTCACTTAATCCCCTTCACAATGACACTCGCCCCTATCACACACCCAGTTTCACCTGCAATGCCGTTTTCCCTCCTCTGCAGTCTCAGTGCAAACAGAGACGGAACGCGCTGGAGAGGAGGAGGAAATAAACACTGCCACACACTGCACTACCCAGAGGTACAAACAGTGGAAATGTTTTTGTTCTTCAAACTATAAGCCCTGTATTGGACAAAAAAAGGCTCTCTGATAAGAGAGAGAAAATACGTACTTGTGTCGTTTATGTTTTGCATCTTTCCCGGCATAGCAACGGAACACCTTAGCAACTAAATCATTTCCTTCCAAAATACTCGAACAAAAACAACACCCAGTGACTCCCCTTCTCTGTTGTGTGTGTGCTTTTTTGTCACGGTCTACACCCCCACATGGTAGGAAACTCAGCGGGTTGACTGTTGTGCAGGATGTTACACGGTTATTCCAATCAATACTTCCTGAAAAGACCTGAAAGGGAGTCCCGACAACTTCAAACAAGACCGCGGACTGTCAACAGCCAATCGTCAGGGGGGTGTAATCAATATGTCACTTGTCCAGTTTGCCTTCTTTTTACAGCTTCAGTTACAGCTGCAGGGGTATTTCAGACAGCTCTTGGTGAGTAGGACAGCACGATATGAGGAAGATAGGCAAAAACGTTGTCGAATATTACAGTGACGATATGACTTGCGATAAATGAACAAATATTCAAGTGTGCACAGGGTACCTAAAGCTTCATGTCTTTCTGCTTTAGGTACAATGCTAACATTGACCACAGACAATAAATAGCCTATGTCCACTGAATTTACCAAAAATGTAATACATTATTTCCAACAAGCCTTTATTGAACAAATTGCATATGACCAGCTAATCAATTTAACAGAACATCATTTACATAAATATTATTGGCAACTACATGGCAATTCAAGCAGTCTTTTGCAATATGTTTATCTCGCAGGTTCATAACTTGATGATGATAAATATACGATATTCCATGCAGCCCTAGTGTAGAGCACCTTTACTCTTGATTCATCACGTTAATTTGGCGATTACACACATTTCGGTCTGGAGCGCAGTAATTTGAGGCTTTGTGTAACAACATGTCAGAGGACATACAGGTACAGACATAGGAATTGCAGGGTGTGTAAGGTGCATCATCCAAGCACAACAATAGGGCAGCCTGTGTGGCTAATTTGCAAGACTGGGATCCAGAAGGTTGGTGGGTCAGGCCCCGGTGTAGCCAGGATAAGATCCACACAGCTGTTGGGCCCTTAACCCCATATTGCTCCTGGGGGGATTGTCCCCTGCTTAATGTAATCAACTGTAAGTCGCTTTGGATAAAAGCGTCAGCTAAATAGCTAATTATTATATAATTAACAATAAATACTCCCACAGCCCGTTCTGGGGAAGTATGGTTAAGTAAACGTTCAGACAAATGGCTTTCAACGCTAGTGCCATCTACTTTATGTTCTGACAGACATAACTAATCTATTAGCCAACATTTTGTTTCCAGAAAACCTTGTAGAGTCTACAATGAAATAAGGAACTGCAATCTATCAACAGGTGTGCGTGATTGTCCACGTGCATGTGTGTGTGTTTCTAATATCTCTGTCTTTGCGTCCCAGCTCTTATCTCAGTCTCTCATAAACATCTCGTTGTCCTGGAAACCTCAATATCCCAGCAGGGTAATCTGTTCCAGAGATTGCATCAAGCCCGACGGCCCGGGAATGTTATTCTCTCTTTCAGCACCATTCTTATACTGCTGTTATTTCTTCTTCTTCTTCTAGAGCCTGAGGGAAGATACCCAGCCGCTAAACCTCCACAAGATAATGACCTGAGAGAACCTTCAGACAAAGCCACAGAGCTCAACAGCCAAGAAGAAACGAACATCTATACACACGCTATACACACAATTTAGACAAGAAATGCAGTCTACAGTGTCAAAAATGTAATAATAGTGAAGCCCTGTGACATTTTAATAACACGATGATTGCCAAAGTGTCACAACTTTAAGTCTGAACAGCTCGTTTCTTAATAACTGCTATGTGGATTTTGATTTTTTACAGCACCGACAACTCCTTCATAATCCACATAGCAGGGAAAATCTATTTTCCACAACACGGGACGTTTGAATAACAGGATGTTTAAAGTGCGGCAGAAAAAGCTGGACGGACAGACAGACAGACAGACAGACGGAGGCGTGATCAGCACGCGCCAGGGAGGGCCTGTGTAACGCCGTCTCTCTGACTCACTCCCTCACATCTGGAGCCCAGCCGGCCTCAGCCCCGCCCGCCCCGCTCCGCCCCCCGACTGCGGCCCACACCCCGGGGCCTGCCCCCTACTGGGCCCCCGAAGATACTACACCAACAAGGCCGAGAGGCGGAAGGAGCAAGGAGAGAGAGTGAGAGACAGAGAGCAAGACAGGGAGGTAAGTCGATGAGAGAATGAAAGTGAGAAGGTGAGGGTAGAGAGAGAGACAGAAAGAGACAGTGACAGAGACAGTGGCAGACAGTGAGACAGAGAGAAAGAGGGAGAGATAGTGACAGAAAGAGACAGAAAGAGACAGAGAAAGAGACAGACAGTGAGACAGAGAAAAAGAGGGAGGGACAGGGTGACAGAAAGAGAGACAGAAAGAGACAGAGAAAGAGGGAGAGAGACAGAGATAAGGACACTGACTGGAGCGAGCGTCTTCCTCCTAAAGAGACGTGCGCTCACAGTACGTCACTAAACAACGCGAGAGCTCAGGACTGTGAGGGAAACCAAACAGGTTATCTCCTCTGACTCACAAAGCTTTTCCAACGATTCTGTCGTCTCAGAAAGAGGACCTGGGTGTCCATACCCCAGCATTTAACAGATCAGACAAAGGAATGTTCTAGAACCGGGATCATCAAATCACAGTCCCAGAACTGCTGTTTTTCCACCCTCCCTTGGGAGTCAGGTGTGAAGACAGTCTGGCCAATCAGTAGCAGCAGTTGTTCAGCTAATTACCTGGGGGAAAAGAAAACCAGGGCCGGATTTGAATTTTATGTCAAGGCTTGATGAAGACTGTTCTAGAACTTTCCACCTTGTCCTCAGTCAAAGTGGCTGAATTCAGCTGGCTTAGCGGCTAAAAACAGGAGAGGAGCATCATCGGGCGAATACCGTGACAGACACCTGTGCTGTGAGTCTGGAAGTGTTGTGGAGTAGAGAGAAGGCTCACTCTGCCGCTCGCCATGAAACAGCAATTTCACAAACAAAAACACAACACAACAAACCTGTGCTGTGTCACACCAGCCCAGGGACAGAGACAAAACGTCTGAGCGACGTGCAGCCCTCAAACTGACACAAGGGGCAGGAGATTAGGTACACTGTCAGAGGATCAGTCAGGCCTACAGCTTGCCTGAGCGTTAAAGCCCCTTTGTGACTGTAGGAAGTGATGCCTTAGCTACCAGACCACTCCCGTCTGGACACCCAGAGCTGTGACATCATCCGTTTACTTTTGGTCTGGTTACAGTACGTCTTCCCCAACGTCTCAAAACTAGTCCTGTGGCCCAAAGAGTAGATGTATGCTGCGTGGTCACTACACGCTTGTAGCTATGGTTACAGGGATCTGCTGATGCGCTGAAATGGGCCAAACTTTGTGAGATGTAGATGCAGCTTCATCAATGAAAAAACTATCTAAAATCTGCCAGATTTTTGTTATTAAATAGTAATAATATAAGAAAACAGGCAGGGCAGGGAAAGGTCATTCTTCACTCTTGCACCCCACCAGCATTACACCTTTCCACTGAGAAAAGGTGGTGCTCAGATCAGAGTTTGAGTGAGTGGCCATTTTGCACCTTCTGCGTGGACATTCTGGGCAGATCGACACATAAATACGTCCATATTTTATAGGTTAGAGCCTAAATAATTATAACAATAATAATAATGACGCTGGAAATTGTGACAAAAAACATTTCACTTTCACTCTGTCTCTAAAGCAAGGTGTGGTGGTGTTATCATGTCCCCCTCCGGCTGGCTGGCACGCTGGGCGAGCAGGAATTTCAGACGTTATCAGATAAAACCACAGCGGGAATCCACCCACAGCATGACGCTACAGGGCCAACGTGAATCTCAGGAGACATTGAGATTCACGCTGGTGTGTGGTGAGCTTTCTGCCGCAAAATGGCTGCCGTTGCATCACCCGGGTGGATGCTGCACCCACAGGTGGTGGTGGTTGAGGCGAGTTTCATCACTGTAAAGTGTTTTGAGTATGCAAAAAGTGCAATATAATTGCAAGGAATTGAGTTAGTCGGAGGCAACATTAGCTCAGGGGGTAAAAGTGGTCATCCGACAGTCGAAGGGTTGCCAGTTCCCCCGCAATGGGTGTGTTGAAGTTTCTCGGAGCAAGACGCCTAACCCCTAATTACTCCTGGTTGGTGCCTTGCATGGCATGGTGTGTGAATGAGAGGCATCAATTGTAAAGCGCTTTGGATAAAAGCACTGTATAAATGCAGTCCATTTAGCATTTATAACAGCGCTTTGCAAGGCCCTTCTCAAATAAAGACTGATATGGGTTCATATAAATGTGGAGTGAAATGTACTGTCAGTTTTAATTGCTTTGTATTGAAGAGAAAAGGGAGCGTAAGTGTAGACACTGGGAATGTCGCACTGGGAACGCTGATGGCTTTTCCATGGAGCGGAAATCAAAGGAAAGCACACGGAGCGAGAATACGGCCAGGTTTTTCGGACACAGACCATTCCTGAACCTCCGCTCACCCGGAAACGGGAGGGGGGGCGGGGGGGGGGGGGGGGGCACGGCCTGGTCATGCTCCTCACGCCACAAAAAAAAAATGTGGAAAACAGCGACCGACGCGCGCCGCAGAGAGCCCGCGGTCCTGCGCCGGGGGGGGGGAAGTGACCACATGAAAGAAGACCGTCGCAGGAAACGGGCCTGACTTCCTGTCAGGCAGGAAGTGCGGTTCGGAGGGGGCGGGCGAGTCGTGGAATGCCAACCGCAAGGCCTGGCCGCAGGATTGTCGGCCTCGCCGGGCTTTCCCTGGCCCCGCCCGTTCAGCCAGAGCCGCGATTGGCTCCAGGGGCAATTGGCATGGCAACAACCCCCCGCACCCCTCCTCACGGCTATGTGACCCAGAGCTCTGTCGCGGTGAAGAAGCTTCGGCCGACAAATAAACACAGAGAGGGACTGTGGCCAAAAACACAACCCCAGAGCTGCACCATCGAGGCCTTCCACACAGGCCAGAGGAGACCAACCTTCGGTCAAACGCAGGGCAGCCACACAGAAAAGCATTCACGTGTCCGCCTTGTAGCAACCCTAGAATTTTCTTTCGCTTGAGGCCGTGGGGAAGTGAGGTTTGGGGTTTGCAGTTTGGGGGTTGAGGGTGGAGGTTGCCGAGAGGGAAAGTGTTTCACATCCCAGTGTGGTGGAGGAATCCTGGGTAATGTAAATGGCCTGGCCCTTTAACCCTTTACGGTGCAAGATCACAAAGATGAGATTAGAATGTTCTTCCCTGAACATTGTAATGCTGTCACAATCATTAGAATGAAGGCTCCATTGAAGGCACTGGAGTTCTACAACACTGAATTGGAATTCTGAAATAAAAAACATTCCAAAACAACCTACTCTTCAAAGGGTTAAGCTCCTGGTTTCAGCACACGGTATTAAAGACCACCATTGCAGGAATGGAACCCCACCTAAAACACCGAGCACTGCTCCTGTTCTGTTCTATCTGGTCCATTTCCTTTCCCAGCTCTTCAGGAGAAAAGGAAGAGAGAGGGACTAAACCTCTGTTTGACTCGATTTCATCCCCACCTCAAGGGCCGTCGACAGCAGACACATTTACACCATCCGCCAGATTCATCAACCGTAAGCGAGATTCTCAAAAACGGCACTGCGTAATACTGACCGAAACACAGACTAAACATTTCACTGTCAGACTGCATAATGCTGACCCAAACACAAACTAAATATCTCAGTGTCAGACTGCATAACACTGACACAAACACAGACTAAAGATCTCACTGGCAGGTGTCATCTAACATGAGAATATAAACACCTAGACTGTGTCATTACTTGAATCAGGAAAGTGAGTTCTTGTCATTCTTCAAAGTCATTCTTTGTAATATTTCATATTTACAATGAACAATACCTGGCTTAAAATGAGCATGATTCCTCTGAAAATCTCCTGTGACTAAAGAAAGGGAGTATGGCAAATGCCTGCTGAAGTACCACAGAGGTGAATGGTCAACCTGTGGAAGCCCCCAGGCTGCTGTGGGGTCTGAGTATCTGCCTGTTTGAGTTTCTGTGGTTCGCCCCTGAGAGACAGAACCAGAGAAGAAGAGAGATAAGTAGAGAAAAACAGAGAATTAGAACATGAGAGGGAGGGGGAGGGGAGAGAGGTTAGAGAAAGAGAAGAATGAGAGCGAGAGAGGGTGGAAGAACTAAAGAGAGAGAGAAAGCGAGCAAGAGAGAAGTGTGAAAT